>NC_133617.1:40296983-40534483 GCF_048593235.1 Sminthopsis crassicaudata | reverse complement strand
AAAATTTCCTAGGCAAAAACAGGTTGTGAGTGGAAAAAATTTGAGATATCCTGTTCTACTCAAGATTTTTGACTTGTAAGTGAGGAAACCATTTTATCCAAGGTCATATAGGGATTTTCAAACCTACATCCCCTGATGCTAAAAGGCAACCTTTTTTCTACTATCCCATGCTGCCTCTGAAGGAACCAATGTCAGCTTCTCTAGAGCAAAGATGGTGGGATTTGGGAGGTAACTGTATACTGGTAAGAGCCTTGGAGCTGTAGTCAGACATTATTGCTAGTCATTTTTGAGTCATGTCCAACTCTTTGTAAACCCATTTGAGTTTTTCTTGACAGAGATACTGGAAAGGTTTGCCATTTCTTTCTTCAGCTCATTTTACAGATGAGAAAACTGAGGCAAACAGGATTATAAGTGATTTGCCCAGAATCCCAAATAGCAAATGCCTGAGGCTAGATTTGAACTTAAGAAGAGCCTTTCAGACTTCAAGCCTGGCCTTCAATCCACCATGCCATAGAGCAATCAGAAGGCTTAGGTTAAATTCTCACCTTTGATTCTTACTCCCTGCCCGATCTTGGGGAAATCATATAATTTACCTGGACTTCAGTTTCTTTGTAAAATGAGGGGATTGGGCTAGATAACTTTCCAGCCCTAAATAAATGACTTAATAATAAATCAAGCATTTCACACACATCCTCCTACTTCAATCAATGTAACACAATCAGTATGAGGACTTGATAAGGTTTTTTTTAGCCTTTATTTAAATTTTTTCAATCATCAAAAAGGATTTTTTACCTCCCACCTACTTCAACTTCCACCCCAGAATTTATAATGAAAAATAAAATCCTATGACACACAATACACATTCACATACACACACATATATGTGTATGTATATATCTATATATCTATATCTATATCTATCTATCTATCTATCTATCTATCTATCTATCTATCTATCTATATCTTTTTAAATGAAGCACATTTCTTCATTGGCCATGTCCAAAAAATGTGTCTCATTCTATAGTCTGAGTCCTCCCCCTCATAATATGGAGGTGGGTAGCATGTTCATCATCAGTCTTAGATAAAGATCAGTCATTAAGCTGTTAAGAGTTTCTAATTCTTTCAAATATTTTTTAAAACCATATTGTTGAATTGTATCTATTTTTCTTGTTCTATTCTCTTCACTGCATGCAATTTTTCTCCAGTTTCTCAGCAAGCGATTCCTTCATTATTTATTGTAGCACAAAAGAACTCCACCACATTAATATACTGCACCTTGTTCTCCCATTTCCCCAACCGATGGACACCCCTTCATATTTCCATTCTTTGCCACCTCAGAAAGAGTTATAAATAATTTTTTTGTGTTATCTTTAATTAGATTCTGCTTGGAATAAATCTATTTTGTTGTTGTTGTTGTTGTTGTTGAGTCATGTCCAGCTCTTTTGTGACTCTGTGGACCATAGCAAGCCAATACTATTGATGGGGTTTTCTTGGTAAAGATATTGGAGTCATTTTCCATTTTCTTCTCCAGTTAAATAAGAAAACATAATCTGTGTGTGTGTGTCTGTCTGTCTGTCTGTCTGTCTTTTTTTCTTTGTGTGTCTGTCAGTCTGTCTTTCTGTCTCTCTCTCTCTCCATATATATATATATATATGTATCCACATATATATATATAAATATACTAGATAGATATTTCTCTCTCCCTAGATATTTATTTGTCTGTCTGTCTGTCTATCCATCATCTACACACACACACACACACACACACTCTTCCCTTCTTTGATTAGTTCAGATGAGAATGAGATTGAAATATCAGTGGCTTCCTCCAACTTCCTCATCCTTGCTTGTATAGATGACTACTTGTGAATACACATTATGTGAGAGAATTTTCTCTAATCTTTCTTTCTTTCCTTTATTATTCCCCCAGTGTATTTTCTTCTTTTTCCATTCTTTTCTTAAGAGCATCAAGACATGAGAACCACAGACAGACCTTAGCTAATTAGATTCTCTCTATGATCTCTTATGATGATAAGGTTGAAAAGAGACAAGTATTATCTCCTCACTTTTGAATGCAAGCAATTTATCTTTAACAGACAGCTAGGTGGTAAATGCATACAGTGTCAGTCTTGGAGTCAGGAAGATTCATCTTCAGGAGTTTAAATCTAGTCTCAGAAACTTACTGGCTGGGTGACCCTGGGCAAGTCCCTTCACCCTGTTTATCGCAGGGGAGGAGAAGGAAATGGCAAATCACTCCAGTGTTTTTGCTGAGAACCACAAATAGGGTCATGAAGAATCAGACACAATTCAAAAATGACTGAACAACAACAAGAAGCTCTTTATTAATGCTCATTCACTTTTAATCTCTTTATGGTTTCAAAATTCCTTCACAGCCCAAGGAATTTGGGAAATTCTCTATTTTCATGAAAGACCCATTGCCCCTCTCTATACCCTGTAACATTATACTCAGTTTTTCTAGGTAAATTATCCTTGGCCATAAGCCTATATCCTTTGCCTTCTGGGATATGGTTTTTCAAGCTTTCTGCTCCTACAGAATAGTAGCTGCTAAACTGTGTGTGATCCTAACAATGTCACTTAAGGACTTGAATTTTTCTTTTTCTTCTCCTCTTCTTCTTCCTCTTCTCCTCCCTCCCCCCTCCCTCTCTTCCTCTCTTCCTCTCTTCCTCCCTTCCTCCCTCCTTTCCTCCGTCCCTCCCTCCCTCTTTTCCTTCCTTCTTTCCTTTCTTTCTCTCTTTTTTCCTCTCTCTCTTTCTCTCTTCCTTCCTTCCTTCCTTCCTTCCTTCCTTCCTTCCTTCCTTCCTTCCTTCCTTCCTTCCTTCCTTCCTTCCTTCCTTCCTTCCTTCCTTCCTTCCTTCCTTCCTTCCTTCCTTCCTTCCTTCCTTCCTTCCTTCCTTCTTCCTTCCTTGTTTCTTTCTTTCTTTCTTTCTCTTTTTTCTCTCTTTGTTTCTTTCTCTCTCTTTCTTCTTCTTTTTCCTCTTCTTCCTTCTACTCTCTCCTCTTCCTCTTTTTCCTTCTCCTCCATTCAGATTGTCCAGTAATTTTTTTCAGCTCACTTGCATTGGTTTGAGATATTTTAATATTTTCTTCAATTTTAATTCTTTTGATTGCTTTAATATTTTTAACGTCTCGTGCTTTCTATGATTTCTATGCTTAGGCAAGGCTTTGCAGCATTTACTTAACAATTCTTTTTATTCCATAGCTCTCATTTCTTTTTCATTTTTCCCCAGGACTCATATTTCACTAATAATACATTTTAACTCTTCAAAAAAAACTTGCTTCATCTCTTCCAGCATCTCTAAAATTTGTCCTCAAGATGCATTTTTTGATGCTTTCCCTATTGATATTATGTAATATTTCCTTCTGGATTTGTATCTTGAGTATTTTTTTAATGGTGGGATTCCTTTTGTTATGGTTGTTTGTTTGTTCTTCCAGTTCTCCCCCTGCATCCTGGGCCATCTCCCGCCATCTTGATCTGAATCTTGCCACTGGACTCAGATGGCTCTAGAGGAAAAAGTGAGGCTGGTAACTTTGAACAGCCTTCTTCACTTAAATTCAACTAATTTGAATGTTATGACATCACCTCCCTGATGTCATGGTCCTCTTTAAGAACAGGACAAACAAAACAGCTTTAATCCCTCAGTCAAAATGGGACCTTTAAAGACATTATCTTAAAAAAACCAAGCCCTGGTCTACTTCAAGAATAAAGGACAGGCAATAATAAACAAGAGTACTTTCTGACTTTGGATTTGAATTTTAGGGCTGAGATCCCCACACTTCTAAGCTGGTCCTATTCCTATTTTCTTTGGGTATCTTACACCAATTTCCTTTGAGTATCTTACACTGGGAACCCAAAAGCTTTCATTGCTTTTGAAGTAGTCCAATCCAAAGCAAAATCTTATCAGTGCTCCTCCTGTTCTGGGCTCTGCAAGTTCTTGACCTGGGTTTGGGTCTGAGCAAGTGGACTAATGTTAGACAAAGGCCCCATTAGCCAGCTGGAAAGCTTTGTTGGCTCAGATTTACAAAATTATAAGATCTTCTTTGGATCACACCATTTATTTGATTATATAGCACTTACTATGTGCCAGGCACTGTGCCAAGCCCTTTAGAAATATTATTTTATTTGGTCCTCACAACAACTCTGGGTTGTTGTTGAGTCATTTTTCACTTGTGTCCTACTCTTCATGACCCCATCTGGAGTTTTCTTGGCAGAGAAACTGAAGCCATTTGCCATTTCCATTTCCATCTCCAGCTCATTTTACAGAATAGGAAACTGAGTCAAACAAGGCTTATCAACATCTCATAGCTAATCGTTGAACTCAGGGAGATGAGCCTTCTTGACTTCATCCCAGCATTTTATTCACTCATCCACCTAGCTGCCCATAACTCTGGGAGGTAGGTGCTATTACTTAGGAGGCTCAGTGAATAGAATTTCTGGAGTTAGGAGGATCTGAGTTCAAATTCAGCTTCAGATACTAGTTGTGTGACCTCGGTAAGTCACTTACTTTCATCTTCTACCTCAGTTCCTCATTTGTAAAATAAAGATAATAATAGTACCTACCTTCTAGGGTTGCTATGGGGATGAAGTGAGATGATTATAATGTGCTTAGCTCAGTGCCTAGTATAAAACATTAATTATTCCCATATCTCCATTGTATAGGTGAGGAAAATGAGATTGGGATTTGAACTCAGTTCTTCCTAAATGCAGGTTCAGCATTCTATCCACAATTTCACCTAGATGCTGCAAAGAAAAGATCTCCAACACATCACCTAGAGCTTTCGAAAGGATTTATGGAATGTCATGGACAAGCAGTGCATAGGATTAGGTGTGGATGGTTTGTGACCTCACAATGCAGGTAATGAATTGATTCACTGAAGAATCAGCACATGAAAGTATAAAATCTGACATTTAATGGAACTATAGCATGTACATGTTGGTTTATATTCCCCAACTCTGTTATTTCTGAGAACTCTAGACTAATTAGTTCTTAATTGTAAATTTTAATGAGCAGAAAATGTGAGAGAAAAAGGCCAATATTTTTAAAGAAGGAGAAAAAATAAAGTGTTGGGTCAATATCAAAATCACATGTTCCTTTCTGATTTTACACAACCTCCTTTATTCATTTTATTGCCTTTTTTTTCAATCCAAGTGCTATTTTATGAGGCAAGATACAATATGAAAGTACTCGATGTATTTTACAGAACAAGGCACTATTGGCATTCCAATATATTAGATGCTGAGAGAGAAATGCATATTGATGATGGTGGAGCTGGTAGAAGGGAATGAGGGAGAAGAATCCATTTAAGATTTTATAAGATATATTCAGGATACCAGTTTACAAAGTTTCAATGAGGAAATAAGGATATGCAACAGTCCATGACTGAGAGAAGAATGGAAGTAGTACAGATGGTGGGCTCATTCTAGACAAAACATTGGTCAGCATTAATATTAATAATAAATATGATCATGATATTTTATAATTACATAATAATACTGTGAGATTGCTTGTTTAACTATTATTTCACAGTTTAGGGAAAGAAAGGGGAAAAATTATTAAGCATCTATCACTTGTCAGGAACAGTGTTAAGGAGATTTTTTTTAAATGAGAAAGATGAATTTAAAAAGAGATATTGGTAAATCAAGGCTAGCAAGAACAAAGAAATAGCATGCTTCTGTCAAGGTGATAAGAATGATAAAGAGGGGAGGTGACTATTCTGAAGGTGGAGACATCTACAAGTAGTTTGCCACAACTGTTCTATAGAGAAGCTAATAAAAAAAAGTGACCAATTCTGGTGATCTCACTTTTGATAATTGTGGAGAACAAGAAGATTTTCTGCCACTCATGTGCCTACTTTTTCTGCTTAAAGTTCAGACTTTTAAGATGAAGAAAAGGCATTCAAGAGGACATTCTGCTCTATTCTGCAGATGAAGGTTTTCAATTAGAAAATGATCAGAAGACAGAAACAGAAAGAATGTGTGTGAAAAGAAAGGAAAAGAGAAAAGAGGCTTCTGGCTATCTGACTGCCCACCAGGAGATGCAGAGGACAGAGATTTATGCTCTATGAGTTCACCAGGAAGAAAGATCAAGAAGAAATCAAGCCACTGACAATGCACAAGAAAGTAGAGTTAGGAAAGAGAATTCTAAAAATTTTGCTCTGGACTTGTTGTGTGTCTCTTACTTCATAGGCAAGGAAACAGAGATGAAGCAGCTCGTCCAAGGTCAATGCAATTAGGAGGCATCTAAGGTGGGATTTAAAATTGAGTTGTCCAAGTACAGCACTAAACCCATTCTCCCCACATATTCTTTGAATTCTCAAAGCTATTATTTTCAAAATAAAAGTAGCTGGAACTTATGTAATTTATTGTACATATTGAATAATTATGCTTACTATATATTATATTACATATTATCATATTATATATAACATTACATATTATGATGCCTTTGCACATTATACATAAATGCTCTCATTTGATACAACAATCAGTGAGCTGATTGTAGGCTTTTTTATTCCCATTTAACAACTGAAAAAAATCTGAGGTTCAGAGAGGCTAATGACTTGTCTATCTATGGTCACCAAGTAAGCATCTGAGGTGGGATTCCAACGCAGCTGTTTCCTGATCCCTTCCTTACATGGATCCTCTAGACCAGCCCCCTTTTCCTGTACATCGTGCATCTTCTGATGCATTTTTTCTTTCCTTTGATCATTTTTAATCAGAGGGAACCGTTCAGGTCCAACAGAGTTCCCGGACCATGACGGTGTAAATGCCAGTGCTGACAAATTGTCCTGTGTTCTCCACTTGGGCAAGAACAACTGTCAGAATGTGGTTACATTTATTTCCCAGCCCTGTGTATTAATCTTTTTGAGTCTAGGGGTAATCCTTCTGGGCCATGAATGATCAAAAGTGACAATTTTCTCCAGTGGACCCATTGCTTCATGACATGATGAACACAAGAGCATGGCTGACTAATTTTAGAAAACAAACAAGACACCAGAAGCATCCCCATCAGTCAGTTTTGTTCCAGTTGCCCCCTGGGAAAAGATGCTAAATACTTATCTCTGAGATCCTCTGTTTCCCCACCCTGGCCCCGGTGACAGAGGTGGCTTTTGATACCTGGGCCTGGCTCTGCCTAAAGCTGCAAAGAATGAATTTCTTCTGTAGATGATTAGTACAAGCTGCCTATATTCAGTACAGGGATTTGCATCTTGGCGTATTTTGGGGAAAACAATTTAGTAATCTGTAAAGTGGTATCAGAACATAAGGAATTATTATCAGAAAACTCATTATGATTGTTGTTCCTAAGTCTTTCTCCCTCCTTGGGCCTTCACTGACAGTTAGTAATTGTTTTAAACCCCATTGAGGGAGTTTAGACAACTTCTAATTAGCTGAACTGATGGAGATGTGAGGCTACGATGGATCCCCAAACACAGAAACTATAGAGGCCCTTTGTACCAGACTTTGGAATGAGTTTGGAGGCAGAAATAATTCCCTAGACATGTTTTGTGTGAATTCACATTAAAATAAACGTCCATGACTAGGACAAGAGACCAGTGACAAACAGCATATGAAAACAGAGCAGGTGTTTACTTAGTGACGTGACGCAGTGTATTCATACAGAAAATCTCTCTAGTTTGTGGAAAGCCTTTGCTCTGGAAGTATCCTCCTACCCCATTCTATTTCCTGAATTCTCCATTGCTAAAAACTTCCATGCAAGAAATTTCCTTAACCCATGTTTCAAGTTAATCATCATAATAAAATCACATGTATATAGTACCTTAATGTTTATAAAGGACTTTAGATATGCTATCTCATTTGATATTCATAATAACTCTCTGGGGTAAGTGCAATCATTAAAGGTTGTAGAAAAAGCTCTTTGTGGGTTTCATATTGACTGTAAAATATGATATTCTTTCTGTTTGGTTGTATCTTGTTCGTTTTGTTGAATATTTCCCAATTATATTTTAAACTGGTTTAGGTCAAACACATGAGTGTTTTGAGGTTGGCTATATTTTTAACATCTCTGGATTATATGACCTTTAAGGTTCCTGGTGGTGTTAAATCTGTGATCCTATAAAGTCTTTTTTTTTACTCTCTTGCAACAGATGAGTATTGTTTATTTTTTTTACTTTTAATATATTAAAATTTTTAATAGTAACTTTTCATTTTTCCAAATACTTGTAAAAATAATTTTCATCACTCACCTTTGCAAAAACTTGCGTTCCAAATTTTTCTCTCTCCCTCCTCCTTCCTCTCTCCCCTAAACAGCAAGCAATTCAATATAGGTTAAACATGTGTAGTTCTTCTAAACGTATTTCCATATTCCTCATGCTCTGCAAGAAAAATCAGGTCAAAAGGGAAAAAAAAAGAAAGAAAAAAACCAGTAAGCAAACAACAACAAAGGCAAAAATACTATGCTTTGATCTGCATTCAGTCTTCATAGTTCTCTCTCTGGATGTGGATGATATTTTCCATCCCAAGTCTATTGGAATTGCCTTGAATCACCTCATTGTTGAAAAGAGCTCCATCCATCACAGTTGATCATCACATAATCTTGTTGTTGCTGTCTACAATGTGCTCTTGGTTCCATTTACTTCACTTAGCATGAGATCATGTAAATCTCTCCAGGCTTTTCTGAGATCAGTTGACTCATCTTTTCTTATAGAACAATAATATTCCATTATATTCATAACTTATTCAGCCATTCACCAACTCATGGGCATTCATTCAATTTATAGTTCCTTGCCACTATAAAAAGGATTGCTACAAATATTTTTGCACATATGGGTTCTTTCCCCTTTTTAACTATCTCTTTGGGACACGGATCCAGTGGAGACACTGTTGTATCAAACTATGTAGAGTTTGATAGGCCTTTAGATATAGTTCCAAATTGTCCTCCAGAATGGTTGGATTGGTTTGCAACTCTACCAACAATATATTAGTGTCCCAGTTTTCCCACATCTCCTCCAAACTATTATCTTTTTCTATCATTTTAGTCACTTTGAGAGGTGTGAAGTGGTTCCTCAGAGGTGTCTTAATTTGTATTTCTTTAATAGTGATTTAGAACACTTTTCATATGACTAGAAATGGCTTTTTCTTTGTCTGAAATTTATCTAATCATATCCTTCGATCATTTATCAACTGCGGAATGTCTTGTATTCTAAATTTGAGTCAATTCTCTCTCTCTCCTCTCTCTTTCTCTCTTTCTTTCTGTGTGTGTGTGTGTGTGTGTGTGTGTGTGTGTGTGTGTGTGTATATATATATATATATATATATATATATATATATATATAGCTATATCTATCTTTTTTTTTTTTTTTTTTTTTGCTAAGGCAATTGGGGTTAAGTGACTTGCCCAGGGTCACACAGCCAGGAAGTATTAGGCGACTGAGGTCAGATTTGAACTCAGATCTCCTGACTTCAGGGCTGATGCTCTATCTACTATGCCATCTAGCTACCCCGTGTATATATATATATATATTTTAGAAATAAGGTATTTATCAGAAAAACTGGATGTAAAATTCCCCCCCCCCAATTTTTTTGCTTCCCTTCTACTCTTGGCTGCATCAATTTTGTCTGCACAAAAACTTTTTAATATAATATAATCCAAACTATCTATTTTGCATTTTGTAATGTTCTCTAGTTCTTCTTTGTCTATAAACTCCTCCCTTCTCCACAGATCTAAGAGGCAGACTAGCACTTATTCTCCTACTTTGCTTATTCAGTATCACCCTTTATGTATAAATCATAAATCCATTTTTGTGGTTTTCTTTTTTTAAATTAAAGCTTTTTATTTTCAAAACATGCATACTTTTTCAACATTGATCTTTGCAAAATCTTGTGTTCTAAATTTCCCCCTCCTTTCCCCCACCCCTTCCCTTAGATGAATTTAATATATCTTAAATATGTTAAATCCAAATATACATATTTATACAATTATTTTGCTACAACAAAAATCAGATCAAAAAGGAAAAAAAAATGAGAAAGAAAACCAAACACAAGCAAACAAAAAAGAGTGAAAATACTGTGTTGTGATCCACACTCAGTTTCCACAGTCCTTTCTCTGGGTGTAGATGGCTCTCTTCATGACATGATCATTGGAACGGGACTCAGTCATTTCATTGTTGAGAAGAATCACGTCCATCAGAATTGATCATCATATAGTCTTGTTACCACGTACAATGATCTCCTGGTTCTTCTCATTTCATTTAGCTTCAGTTCATGTCAGTCTCTCTAGGCCTCTCTGAAATCATCCTGCTGATCACATAAACTCATTTTGACCTTATCTTGGTATAGAGTGTTAGGTATTAGTCAATGCTTACTTTCTGCCATACTATTTTCCAGTTTTCCCCACACTTTTTGTCAGATAATGACCCAGAAGCTGAAGTCTTTGAATTTATCAAATACTAGATCACTACATTCATTGAATATTGTCTTGTGAACCTTACCTATCCCACAGATCCACTCTTTTATTCTTAGTGCCAAATGGTTTTGACAATATAGTTTTAGGCCAGACTAGGATTCTTGCTTTCAACACAACCATCACAGCTATCACTGGGGGAACCCCTCTTGGGGAGAAGGGACTAGCCATCTTTACCAAATATTAACAAATTGCCATTTACAGGATGGAAAACTGGCCCAGCTAAAGTAGAAGCATTTTGAGGGAGAGAGAAGTATTAGCAAGTGCTGGCCAGGCTTGTCTACCATGACCCCTCAGATCCATGTGGAGACAGTCCAGGATTCTGAACCAGGAGTCTTGGGAATAGTCTTGTTTCCAGTTCTGTGTCCTCAGACACCATCTTGGAAAGCAATACCTATGGATATACAGCCTGGAAACTGCTCCTGATGGTTCTTTAACCACATGTCTGATGACCTAAAAAAGAAAATTCTGGCTACCAAACATCTTGAAACTGTCAAATGAATGATTTGTATCCATATAAAATGGCATTAAGGAAGAGGCATTTCCATTGGTTTTGCTGCTGCAAAGGAACATGAACCTTTTCTGTTTTAATTGTAGATGAAATCTTTTCATATTAAACTGTGAGCTCCTTGAAAATAGGGGTACTCTTATTTTTCTATTTCTATCCTCAATCCTTAATCCTTAAAACAGTGTTTTGCATATTATAAGTACTCAATAAGCGCTTCATTCATTCATTCTCTTAAGAGGATGCAATTCTAGGCTGGAGAAGAGAATGAATGAATTCTGAGGTACACTGATGGGAATGGGATAACCAGGACAAAAACCCAGATTTCCTGACTCCTACACCACTACACAGTGCAGCTTTGACATTTATTTGATATGAACTTCTAGTCCTCTTGAAAGTCCCTTCTAACTTAAGATCTACAGTTACATGATTTCACCTGCCCAACTCACAGAATCACAAAATTGGGGTGCATCTCCTATAACTTCCATCCTAGCCCATACTTGAAAAAAGAATTCCTTCTATAACATATCCAAAAGGGGCTCAACTAGCCTTTTGTACCAACTTGATTTTAACAAGGGGTAGATTGAGGCAATTATCCAAATAAGACAAGCTTTATTCATAGGGGTACCTAGCCTGATACTAAAATTTTAAGGCTATAACTAGATGTGATTTCTTTCTGATTGGCCTGACAGTAAATCATTTGGAGCAACTGGCAAACTCGAGGCACCCCTGATTGGTGGACATGTTAATGAGGAGGTAGATTAAGAGTTCTGAGCTCTTATCTAATCTAACTCATTCTGTTCATAGGGTAAAAAAATAAAAACAAAAGCCAGAGCCCTTGGTCCAGGTACATATCTTGGGACACTGCTTGACCTCTAGAAGTTAGGGATCTAAGGAAGTGAAGGAAAGGAAAGAAGAGCTAAATGGGGTAAATTACCTCACATGAAGAGGAAAAAAGATCTATTACAGTTGAGGGAAAGAAGGGAGGGGGATGAACATTGTGTGAACCTTAATCTCATTGAATTTGGCTCAAAGAGAGAATATAAGACATAGTTTGATATAGAAACTTGTCTCATCCCATAGGGAAGTAAGAGGAGAAAGAAGAAAGGAAAGAGGAAGGTAATAATAGAAGTAAAGGATTCACATAAAAAGACTGGTAATAAATAATGAAATCCAAGATAAATTTTCTTCACTTTGCTTGAAGTCTTCTTCTAATAAAAAGGAATCCATTAATTCCTGAAACAATGTATTCCACTGTGTGATAGCTCTCATTGCTTGGAATTAGGAATTTCCCCTCCAAAAATTAAGTCTAATTTTGACTCTTTGAGATTTTTTCAAAGCACTTATTGCTTGATATCTTCAGTAGCATGAAAAACCCCCCAAGAGGGAATTCTGTTGCTTTCCTGAACAGAATAATTATTCTCAAGTAATTGATTGTAGCCTTAGAAATAAATAGTCAAAAACCAGAAAAGGTGTAAGCATGTGCTTCAATCTTTGGTTTTTTTTGGAGGGATTGACTCCCTCCCCTCTACATTTTTCATTTTTTATTTCAATATTTAAGATGTTCCCAGATGAAGTATTATATTCAGAGACATCTCCCATGGCAGACAATATCAAAGCATATAGAAATTGCAGTGTTCAAGAAATTGATTTAAGTTACTAGAAATATAATATATATATATGTATATATATATATGTGCGTGTGTGTGTGTGTGTGTGTGTGTGTGTATTTAATTGTGATTTTTACTCTCTAGAAATAGCATTCTCATTATGTTTTCTCCAAAGAATTTTTCAGTTTTGAGTTTTGTGAGCTCATTCCATTAGAAGAAATACCTGAAAAGGAGTAAATGGCACAGACATATACAAATTGCTTTTACATTTTCCACTGATGATTTTTCACTTGTTGGCATTTGTTTATAAGATATAAATCACACTTGATTCAAACCCGTTCCAATTTTTCAGTGATGAATAAATTGTTCAGTGATGAAGAGAGTCATCTATACCCAGAGAGAGGATTGTGGAAACTGAGTGTGGTTCACAACATTACATTTTCACTCTTTTTGTTGTTGTTTGCTGGCATTTTATTTTGCTTCTCTTTTTTTTTCTTGTGCGGCACGATATTTGTATAGATATGTATGCATATATTGGATTTAACATATATTTCTAACATGATTAACATATATTGCATTACTTGCCATCTAGGGGAAAGTGTGGGGAAAAATTGGAACACAGGTTTTGCAAGGGCTAATGTTGAAAAATGGTAATGCATATGTTTTGATATGTTTTAATTAAAACATGCTGTGACAAAAAAAGAAAAAAAAGATAAAAACCACATTGTACACATCAACGATAAACTATTAGACAAGTGTGTACTATTAACTATATAAGTGTATATATGTATATGTATATCCAGTTAATGGACTTAAATAGTTTATTCAAAGACTTTATTCTGTATCATCAAATTCCAAATGAGGTTTTAAAGTTGTCAATCTATTACTTTGATCTACCCAACTCTTGATTCATTGGGGGACACAAAAAGCTAAAGAAGAGGAAGGCTCCTTTAGGATGCCTTAGAAGTTGCCCTTTTGTCCAGGACTCAGTATACTTACCTAGGACCAAAGGGATTTTGTCAATATTTCTTCCAAATTATGCTTTTATTTCTGATTTTTGGTGAATAAATATTGATTCATTTTAGTAAATAGTTAAATTTATTCATTCATTTTTATCAATTAACAAAATTAGTTTTTCATTTTGATGAAAAAAAAAAAAATGGATTTCATGGTCCCTAAAGACCCACCATTTAAATTAATAGATGTAGAAGCTTGCACACTATTTCAAAGTCCGATTCTTTTTTGTACAGCAAAACAACTGTTTGGACATGAATACATATATTGTATTTAATTTATACTTTAACATATATAACATGTATTGGTCAACCTGCCATGGGGGGGAAGTAGGGAAAAAATTAGAACAAAAGATTTGGCAATTGTCAGTGCTGTAAAATTACCCATGCATATATCTGCTAAATAAAAACTATTAAATTAAAAAAAATAGATGTAGAAGCTGAGACTCAGTGGTTAACTGACTTACCCAATACCATACAGATACTTTGGGAGACTGGATTTGAACTCATGCCATCTGATTCCATTCCAATCCTCTTTCTAAGGGCTGCTGCATCTCTACTAGATTGGCAGGAATAACTTCCTAGATGAGCAGAGATGATTCTTTTGGTCTGATACACCACTCACTTTTTTTTTTTTTGCTTCAGTTTTTAAAAATGAGAGGATAGATTGGGTTAGATGAGAGATCTCTAAAGTCCCTAAATCCTATGATCAGAATAAGACTAGCCAATATTTATGTAGAATTTTTAGGTTTTCAAAGTACTTTTACAAATATTATTTCATTTGTTTCTCACAATGATGGGGGGTAGATGCTATTATTGTATTCATTTTACAGAAAAAGAAATAGAGGCAGGTAGTAGTTAAATGACTTATTGAAAGTCACATAATTTAGAAGTGTCTGAAGGGAGATTTGAATATTAGTTTTCCTTGCTCCAAGTTCAACTTGATCTTGCCTGTTGTCTGGCTGATATCTAATGAATGAGAGTCTTAGCCATCATGATTTCAGTTCTGGCTTCAGACACTAGCTGTGTGACCCTTGGCAAATCATTTAACCCTGTCTGTCTCAGTTTCCCCATCTGTAAGATGATCTGGAGAAGGAAATGGTGAACAACTCCAGCATCTTTGCCAAGAAATCCCCAAATGGGATCACAAAAAGTTAAGCTTGATGGAAAAATGACTAAAACTCACAAACACTTTATGCCTCAGACTCCGTTTCAGGGGCAGAATTTTACAGGGGAAAAGTGCTGCTTTTGGAGTCTAAAGACAGAAGAAAAAAAGACAAACACACACACAGAGATGAGATAGAAACAAAAACAGAGACAGACAGACACAGATGAGAATTATAGAGATACATCTACACTGAAACAGTAACAGACACAGAAATGAAAATGATAGACACAGAGAGACATCTACACTGAGACAGAGATAGAGATAGACAGAGACAAAGACAGAGACAGAGATGATAATGATAAAGAGACAGAGAGACACCTACACAGAACAGAGACAGATCCTAACTTCTCTTCAGGTCCCATAAAGGGAGGAAGACTCTGAGAAAAAGCCTACACATGGAACTCTGATCGTGTCCTTTTTTCTAGTTTTCTACACTAGAGAATAGAGAATTTCCCCTTGGGTTCGATCAGGGACTTTCTCTTAATTGACCTGCGTGATCTTGTTCCCTATAGGAAAACTCCTTCAATCTTTATTCTGGTTTATAAATCTCCTGCATATATTTCTCAGATCTCTGTTTTGCCATTGACTTGGATAAATTGACTTCTTTGCTACTTTTGGTGTGTGTTCATTGTGCAAATGGCACATGGTGAGGAGGTCAAGCCTTGAATTGAAACCTTGATTTCTGTTAACAAAGAGCAATCAGGAATTGTAGCTTAAATCTAAAAGCAATTTGTCCTGGACTAACAATATTTAACAGGACAGATAGATATAATTCAGGCAGCTAAGTGGTTCAGGAGCTAGAGTGCTGGGTCTGGAGTCAGGAGTTAAAATCTACCTCAGCCACAATCATTTAACCTGCTTATCTCAGTTAACTCAACTATAAAATGGGCATAATAATACTACCCTATCTTCCTGGGTTGTTGTGAGGATTGAATGCTATATTTGTAAAGAACTAAGCAAATGTCTGGAAGTAATAGATATTTAATAAATGTTTATCTCCTTTTCTTCTCGTACTGCCCTGCTCTGAGGAGATCAGAATTAGTCAACATCTGGCCCTAACCTTATATTTTCCTTCATGGCAGGAATCAAAGTCTTCCTTCCTTTGGAGAACTGTGGGGATGAGATGCTAGAGATGTATCGATTCTTGCTTTCCTTTGAGCTACCTCTAGACTGACCCAGGTGGACATATAGAAGCTACATGGGCAAAAACAACTGCCTTCTCCACCTCCTATGTGTGGGGACTTTGTGTAGGGACAGAAATACGACTTCTGGTTGCTTACTTTTGAAAGATACTGGGGTTTTTTGGATTCTTTTCCTTTGCTAATCTTACACTAACAATGTGTAGGAAGAAACTACCCTTGCCTGGGTCTGGAATCTGCAGGTAGGGTCCAATTATTCAGCACCATAGTAGACCATACACAAGTTCTTATAAAACTTCTCCCCCCATTTATTGTTTTAAAAAAAAGCTATTAGAAATACCCCCTCTTGATTAGGTCATATTTTTTCTATCTGCCATTACAAATTTTAAAAGCCTACATTATCCCCATAGCAGATAGGCTGGTAAGTGAAGCCTCAGGCTGTCAGTAATTGGCTAATTTGGCCCTTCCAGGAATGAGATACTTGTTCTGTGGGTGACTGATGAAGTCTGGGTCTTCCTGGATCTCTGTGATTCCTGCAGATTTTTTTTTCTTTTAGTTTTTGACAAGGAGACTTATTAATGTCCTTTCTTGAGAAAGGGATTAGGACAAAGTTAGATCTGGGAAAGAGTTTTTATCTGCTACCATAGTTATAAGGATAGAAGACTTTTCCTAGTTCAGAAGGAAAAAACAGGATTGATACTCTATGTAACTGGACATTTTGCAAGGGATCAGTTTTTCTCCTAACTATGCAAAAAAAGTGAGTTTATTATTTCTGTAAAATGGCAGTAGCTAATGGTTTTCATCATTTAACACCTGTGCTCAAAAATCTTTAGATCCCCATTGCTTATGAAGGGCTGCTGGAGTGGGGGGTGCATTGGTTAGAGTATTGGGTCTGCATTTGGGAAGACTCATTTGCTTGAATTCAAATCTTGCCTTGTTAGTTGTATGACCCTGGACAAGTCACTTAATGCGGTTTGCAATAGTTTTTTCATTTGTAAATTGAACTAAAAAATGAAATAGCAAGCCACTCCAGTATCTTTGCCAAGAAGACTCTAAATGGGCTTACAAAGTTATATACAACTGAAAAATGACTGACCACTAACAACAAGAACAATATTGCCTATGGGAAAAAGATCCCATTTTTTTTTTCTGGTATAGAGAGAGCAATATCTTAATCTCCAGCGCTGTGTCATTTAAGCCTTTCCTTAGTTTTTCCTTAAAACATATTGAAATAATCCATGAATCTTTATTTGGTTTAGAGAAATATAGGTGTTTCAGTGGTTAGAATGCTGGGCCCAAAGTCAAGAAGACCTGAATTCAAATATTACTTTAATTACTTGTGTGAAAGTCATTTAGCTTCTCTCAGGTCCAGTGTCCTTTGACAAATGGGGATATTAATAGCAACTACCTGCCAGGGGTCTTGTGAAGATCAAATCAGGCAATATTTATAAAATATTTAGCCAATGTTTAGCACATGTAAGTAATTAATAATGGGTGCCCCTCTGCTCTTTGCAGAAAGAGGGAGTTCTGGAAAAAGAAAGGAAATAAGTATTTATTAAGCATCTACTATGTGTCAGGCATTTGCTAAGCTCTTTAAATATTATTTTACTGGATCCTCAAACAATTATGACAGGTATTATTTATTATATTAATAAAAACTTATTTCCTTGCCTTCCTTCTGGGTACTAATGGTCAGAAAATGGTATAACTTTTTAGTCACTTGAGCATGAACAAAATAGTCATAAGGAAGTACAGACCATGATGACCAACTCAAAAAAGACACTGAAACAATTCTGCATGTCCTTAACATATATCCTCATTATATTTCCTCCTTCTATCATGACTCAGTAATCACCTTTCATTAATTGCTTTTTAAAAGTCTATTTTATTTTCATTTCAAAATACTCTTCCACCACCTACTGAGAAAGCAAAACAAACCAATCAACAAAAAAGACCAATATAAATACGGATAGTCAAGCAAAACAAGACCCCATATTAGCCATGACTAAAAATTATGCTTCAACCTGCACTTTGAGGTCATCATCACTTTGGAGCTGGATAGTAAGTTTGATCAAGAATTCTCTAGGACCATGGTTAACTCCATTGTGTCAATCATGTAAATGTTTCAAATTTGCTTGTTTTTAACCACATTGTTGTTATTGTATAAATTGTTCTGATTCTGCTCACTTCTTTTTGAATCAATTCATACAATTCTTCCCAGGTTTTTCTGAAACCATTCCCTGCATCATTTCTTACAGCAAAATGGTATTCCATCATATATGTATACTATAAGTTGTTCAACATTTCCCATTTGATGGGCATCCCCTCAGTTTCCAATTTTTTATCACCACAAAAAGAGCTATCATAAATATTTTTGTACATATGGGTGATTTTCATTTTTCTTTGATCTCTTTGTGATATACACATAGTAATTTTAATAGGATTTTGGGCATAGTTCCAAATTGCTTTTCAGAATGACTGGACAAGTTTATAATTCTACCAAACAGTAGTATTAATGTTATCTGTTTTCTCAAAGCCTTCTCATTTTCCTTTATTTTTTGTTCAACTTTGCCAATCTAACAAGGATGAGGGAGATTTTGTAGAGCATTTTTCATATCAGTATAGCTTGGATTTCTTCCTTTGAAACTCCTTTTTCATATCCTTTGATCATTTATCAATTGGTGATTGGTTCTTATTCTTACAAATTTGACAGTTTCCTCTACATCTTAGAAACGAGATTTCTCAAAAATGTAGTACAAATATTTTCCCTCCTTTTCCCTGCTTCTTTTCTATTTTCAGTTGCATTGATTATTTGTGCAAAACCTTTTAAATTTTATATAATCAAAACTGTCTATTTTACCTCCTCCGTCTCTTATATAATCATGATTTCTTCTCCTGGTCATAGATACACAAAGCAATTTCTTTCACGTTCCTCTAATTTTTTCTTTATGATGTCATGCATTATGTCTAAATCATTCACTCATTTGGAGCTTGTCTTGGTATTCAATGTGAGTTTCTGCCAAACTGCTTACCAATTTCCCCAAAAGTGTTTATTAGATAGTGAGCTCTTGCCCCAGTAGCTCAGATGTCTGGGTTCCTTAAACACTTGGTTAATGTATTGTTTATCTGCCCTTAATCTATGAATGCTTTTTATCTTTCCAATATTGAACAGACCAAGAAATTGGCCTAAGTCAGTCCCAGATCAAAACACTTGGTATTGAGTGCTCTCCCTCATATATTTCCAGTCTTATTTCATATTTTTTCCATCACTTACTCTACATTAAGTCAAAGGATGCAACTCCTTGTTTTCTGATAGGTCCTATACTCTTGCTTCTGTTTTGTTCACAATTTCCTTATCTCAATAATATCATCTCATACAAAATCTGAATTAGGAGGGAGTACAGCTGCTAACTACTCAGACTGAAAAGGGCTCTCCACGCTATTATAACTGACATCTTCTTCATCTGTTGTATTCTCACCTGGGAACATCATTAAGTTCTATCATCTTCTCACCATGGAACATCTCCCTACTATTTTGTTTCCTTTCCTCCTTCTCCCATCAGTGAGTTCCTTCCAGGCTCTCCATTAAGGAATAGTCTAAGCAGGCTAACTTTAATTCTCTTCTTGGCTACATTTCTGACTTTCACCCTACCAGGGACCGTCAACTCCCACTCTTAAAAAAAAAAAGTTAATTAATTGTATGTTGTCTTCTCCCATTGTAACATAAGCTCCTTAAGGACAGACACTTTCTTTTTGCTTGTATTTTGTTTCTCTTGTGCTTAGTACAGTGCTAATTTATATTACTTATATATACATTATATATATTACTAAATGAATGTGTTGCCTTGATTTAAAAAATTAACCAATCAATAAACTTTTATTAAGCACTTTGCCTTTATTATCCAACTCAAATACCTCCCATATCTTCTTTCATACCTGCTATGAGTGACAACCTAACTCCTTAGATTTTTGTTTCTCACTTACCTTTCTGATGCATTTGTGAGTGTAAATAGCAATTATTTCTTTTTTGGTCAGAAATCCTGAGGGTCTTCCCCTCTTAGTTTTTTTTTTTTTTTTTGACTACGTAAAAGAGGCCATTCTTAGCCTCATTTCTTACCTGCCCATAATCACCTAATGAGCATTGCCTCAGTCAAACTGAGACCCTGTTAAAGAACTTAGCTTAAAAAGTTAAGGTCTCCCACTTCATCCAGGGCCAAATCTAGTCCCATCATCTTCTCACCATGGAACATCTCCCTACTATTTTGTTCTCTTTCTTCCTTCTCCCATCAGTGAGTTCCTTCCAGGCTCTCCATTAAGGAATAGTCTAAGCAGGCTAACTTTAATTCTCTTCTTGGCTACATTTCTGACTTTCACCCTACCAGGGACCTTCAACTCACACTCTTTAAAAAAAGTTAATTATCCAGGCATCCTAATCTATATCTTGCCACTAAACCCAGATGGCTCTGGAGGACAAAGTGAGATAGGTCACCTTGTACAGTCCTCCCTCACTTCAATCCAATTCACTTGTAAACTATGGTATCACCTCCCTGATGCCATGGTCTTTGGAAATGAAAGACTAATAACTGGTGATATTGTTATAAAAGTTGTATGTGTTTGTGTTTTCTGCCCCTCCTAGACAGTAAACTGCATGAGGTCAGAAAACAGTTTTTAGCTAAATTGATAAAGTTTCTTAGTACCACAGTACCAAGTACTAGCATGTTCCATGCACAATAGGATTCAATAATATTTACCAAAAGTAATTTGTTGAAGGAAACTAAGAATAAGATGGAATTGACATTTTCTTCTCCAACTCATTTTTAAAGATAAGGAAACTGAGGCAAATAGGATTAAGAGATTATCTCAAGATTAAGTATCTGAATCTGGACTTGAATTCAGGAAGATGAGTCTTTCTCCTTCAGGCCTGGTGCTCTAGGTACTATGGTGCCATTTAGCATGTAATAGTTCCACTGTTCACATTCTGGGCTTTGAAGTAATCTTAGTTCATATTTCTGAAACATATCACAATTTACAAAGTATTTCCCATTTCATGAAACATTGTGAAGTCTGGGAGAGGAAAGGATATGGGCAAAATTGGGAAAAATAAAATAGCAATAAAATTGTATTTTTGGGGGTGAACCCTATAATTCAAGGAGTACAAATGTGTTGTTCACTGTAAATCCTAAAGTGTTATAGAAATTTGAATGATCATTTTCAAATATGAGAAAACTGCTCTGAAAATTGAAATCTGTGATCACATGAATTACTGTTGTTTATGTTTGACTTTTTGTGACCTCTATCTGGGGTTTTCTTGGCAAAGATTCTGGAATAGTTTGCCATTTCTTTCTTTATGGTTGAAGAAAGTGAGGAGAACAGGGTTAAGGGATTCATGTAAGGTCATGCTGCTAGAAAATATTTGAGACTACATTGGAACTCATGAAGATGCATGAGGTCAGAGAATGGGTTCCAAGCCCACTACTCTACCACCTAGCAGTTCTTATCACATAGATAACAAAAGAAGCTAGTATTTACATAGTACTTTAAGATTTGTAAAGTACTCTTACAGATATTACCTCATTTTACCTTCACAACAACTCTGAAAAGTAGATAGTTATAATCCCATTTTTGCAGGAAACTATAGCACAGAAATCAAGTGATTTATCCAGAATTGCTTCATCTAGTGTCTCAGTTATCTTTGAATCTTATATTCTTCCTCAATCCAGGTCCACTGCTTTATTCAATATATCACATATATATTGTAAATAGGAAGTAATTTCAGAGAAAAGATACCAGCCAGGAGGGGGAGTTGGAACATTAAGGATAAAAGGAAGCAGGAAAAACCTCAGAAGATGAGATCTCAGTTGAGTATTGAAAGTAGGCAGTGAACTGTTGAATTGACTTTGAGGCCAGATGCACTGAGTTCGAGACTAGTGCTTCTTACCATTGAGTGTATCAACATGAAATTAGGATTGTCCTAAAGCTGCTGATCAATCAAAGCTTTATCGACTTTCTGAAACTTGGCCAACCAGAATTATAGAATGTTAGGAAAGGGCCTTAGACATCACTTAGACAGGAATTCTTAATCTCTTTTTTGTGTGTCATGGGCCCCTCTGACTCCCTAGAATCGTATTGTTAAATGCATATGAATACAAAGGAAAATCAATCAATAGTTATGTAAAGTTACATCAAATTAGATTGAATGGAATTAAATTTTAAAATGAGATTGATAAATTAAAATATTTGACTCCAAATTAAGAAGTCTTTTTTTCTCCCTAAGGCAACTGGGGTTAAGTAACTTCCCCAGGGTTATACAGTTAAGAAGTATTAAATGTCTGAGGTCAGATTTGAATTCAGGTCCTCCTGAATTCAGGGCTGGTGCTCCATCCACTGCACCACCTAGCTGCCCCCTCTTAAAAAAAAAAAAAAAAAAGAAAGAAAAAGAAAACACCCAAATTTCACAGAAAAGGAAACTGAGAGCAGTGAAGGGAAAACAGATAATTGAGCTACAGGAAGTGATTATCACAAGATTATCAACGGACCCACAAAGACATCTGAGGAACATAGACACATGGGATCCTCACTATCTCTTTCAGCCCATTGACAGCCAACCATCAAGTACCATATGGCAAGGCAGAAAGATATATCCTTAGACTATTACAAAAGATTTGTTGCTGGTCCGTTCCTTTAAATGTTATCTGTATATTTGTTCTCTTTTTTTTTCCTGTACATCTATTTATACCCACATTAAAAAGTGTCTGACCTGATGTCCCAATATCAGCACAGTGTAGTGGAAAAAGTGCTGAGCTAGGATTCAGAAGATTTGATTTTTTTCTTCTGCCTCTGACATGCATCAGCTGGATGACCTCAATTCCTCATTTATAACAATGAGATTAGATTAGATCTCTAAGGATCTTTCCACCTCCAGCAGTCAGTGAATCTGTTAAGTAATAGGGATAAATGTAAAGTCTTATATTTGTTTACAAGCAATTGTGGATAGACAATAGTTTATTCTGACAAAAAAAAGGTCTGAAGATTTTAGTGAACTGAAAGCACAATAAGAGTTAGAGTGTGATTTGGCTGCTAAAATAACCAACCCAAAACCAACCCCCCCCAAAAAAAAACCCAAAACAGAACAAAACAAAACCTAATGCAATTTGGGATTGCATTCAGAAGGAATAGCATTCAGGAATGGGGAGGTGAGGATCCCATTGAACTCTATCATCATCAAAGTTAATGTCAAGCATCATATTCATTTCTGGGTACCACCTTTAAGAGAGACTATGATTACAAGGAGATGAACGGAGGACAACAAGTAGGAAGGTAAAGATCCTGGAATCCATATCACACAAAAATTAGTTGAAAGAACTGTACATATTTAGCGAGAAGAGAAGACTCCAGAGGACATGATATGTGCAAATATTTGAAGGGATGTCATGTGGAGGAGAGACTAAATTTGCCCTAGGCAGCAGAACCAGAAATGACAAGTAGAAGTTGAAAGAGTCAAATTTAGGCTCAACTTCAGGAAAATCTTGCTAATAATGAGAGCTGTCCCAAAGTGGAATGGGTGGTGGGTTGCCTCTCCATAAAGGTCTCCAAGTAGAGTTTGGAAATCTAGTGGCAAGTTATGTTATAATAAGGAATCATTTCGAGTATAAGTTAGACTTGGAAATGGACTTGGTCATAGAAATCTCTACCTACTCTCAAATTCTGTGATTTTTCTGACTATTCTCAGAACTCTGGGGAACTAAAGCTGATTATAAATACTGCTACTTCCTATCCACCAATTCCATTTCCATTGTCCAGTTCCACCCAATTGTTCCTTATCCAGGAGTTTCTCTGATATACTTTAGCTCTCAGGAGTCTTTGCCTATGTCTCTCCAAATACTCCTGAGATTTTCCTCCAATGGTGCATTGTGTTAGCATTACTCGGCATGAACAATATTATCAATCAATAATGATGATGGAATGTTGATTGATTGATTTGGTAAATTTATTCTTCAATCTATTTATGTAATTCATTTTTCAAATAACTTCTGAGATTTTAAAAGAAATGTTTCACAATTCTAGCATAATGAAAAAGACTCTAACTGGACAGTGAAGGTAGTACTCATATTGGCCCATGCCCTCCTCAATGTATACTGCTTTGTTCAAGATTTCAACAAGGTTCTAGTTTTCAAGATTATATAAGTGAGAAAAACAGTGATACTATATGGACTTCTTTTTTCTCAATAATATTTTTTTTCAATTACCTATAAAGATAGTTTTCAACATTCTTTTTTTTTTTTTGTAAGATTTTGAGTTCCAATATTTTTTCTCCCTCCCCTTCCCTTTTCCAGACAGCAAGCAATCTGATATAGATTATATATATTATGGGTTATACATTTAAAACATATTTCCATATTTGTGACATTGTGTGACAAAAATCAGACCAAAAGGAGAAAAAACAAGTGAAACCAAAAAAAGATGAAAATATAATGCTTCTATTCACATTCAATCTCCATAGTTCTTTCTCTCTTTGGTTGTGGATGATATTTTTCATCCCAAGTCTATTGAGAGTGTCTTGGATCACTGCATTGCTGGGAAGAGCTGTCTATCAGAATTGATCATCACATAATCTTGATGTTACTAAGGACTTCATTTTGCTCACTTCACTCAGCATCAGTTTACCTACTTCGACTTCTAAATGGAAGCTCATTTTCTCTGTGATTATTATTAACATTAATTGTTAATTAATAATTAATATTAATGATATGATTTATTAAAAGTGCTTTTTTAGATCAGTGTGTTCCCCCATTAGATATTATGATAGACTAGACACTTTTAAGAAATTTTCAGCAATAAGCAAATCTTACAGACTTGCATTGAGTGTATAATACCATATGTAGACTCTCTGTGTATAATACCATATGTAGATATAGATATAGATGTATGTATTATGTGTCTATCAGTATCATCTAATAACAAAATTACAGAATCTCAGTAAGCTTCATTATAAGAAGAATCACAGAGTTCCTATATCTATTTCTGAACAAAAATCTCCTCAACAATATAGCACCTAAAGTGTCATAAGCCTCTGTCTTAAGATCTCTTGGGGGAGGAACCTGCTCCATCCTAGGTATAGCCCACTCACTGGAAGGCAACTCTAAATGTTATCTCCATATTACAGATATCTTCACATTACATTTAAGTTTTGATCTTGGGGATTAAGGAAAACAAATCTAATCCCCGTTCCATATGACAAAGTTTCAAATATTTGATAATATTTCTCATTCAATAGCCAGAGTCTGAATAATTCAGGGAACTGGAAGAAGAGCAATAATTTAATCTAAGACCTTATGCCCTTGATCAGAGCCAGCATGGCCCAGTCCTGTCTGTACCACCAATTAACCTGGATGCTCTTGAGTAATTCATATCCTCTTTCTAGTCTTAGTTTGCTCATCTATTAAATGAGGGAGTTGAACCAGATGGCTTCCAATGGCTATTTTAGCTCCAAAGTTATGATCCTACAGAGTCTTCTCTCTCCCCGCTTAACTTTAGTCCAACTGCCTCATACTACTAATAGGGAAATTAAAGGCCAGAGAGAAAAATAGTCTTGTTAAAGCTTATTCAGGGCAAAATCCAAACTGGAAACCCAGTCTACTGAATCCTCCCTTAGTTTTATATTTTTCCCTCTATGAATTTGTTGTGTTGTGTGGATAATTATTTCACATAAATTGGGGAGGGGGAACACATAAGGAGAGGCTATTTTAAAATTTAACTTTTTCTGATTATACATAGGCATTCAGTTTTAAAAAATGCATTTCCTTATGAATCATATTGAGAAAGAAAAATCAGAACAAAAAGAAAAAAAACATGAAAAAAAAAGAAGAAAAAGGAAAAAAGTGAACACAGCATGAATTTAACATATCAAAACATTTGCTGTTTTAGAGAGGGGGGAGTAGGGAAGAGGGAGAAACATTTGGAACAGAAGATTTTCCAAGGTGAATGTTGAAAACTGTCTTTGCAAGTATTTGGAAAAATAAACTACCATTAAAAAACAATTATAAGAATACATGTTGGAGAATAAGGTACAAGAAAACTAGAATGGTAGGAGAGAGGACCAGCTTATGAAGGTATGATCTTGGAGGCAATAAGAATCACTAGACTTTATTGAGTAGGGAAGTGTAGGATCAGGTGACATGATTAGACCTATATATTAATGAGGAAGTAAGCAAATATCATCCGTTCCTCTTGTAGAGAATGTGACCTAATCATGGGAGTCAGCTATCTCTAGCAATCTGGGTAAAAGAATCCATCTCTACATAGCCCTTGCTAGTTGTTTTCCCCTTCATAATTGGGTCACCCTAAATTCTAATATCACCTTCCAAGGACAGGTTTGTCTTATTTCCTAAGAACAAGATTTTGTTTAGACGGTATTCAGTCTCCTAGTTGGATGGAGTCCCACCTAAGATGGAAAGCATGATTTGGGCAATCAATTGCTATCAGCAATGTCCTTCAGAGGCTGTCTGAATAACTAGAGGGGCTGATATCTGAATGAGGAAATAGAAAGGGAAAACCTTAATCCTAACTTAGTAATTGATTATTAATATAAAAGAGAAATCATCATTTCACAATAGATCAAGTGAATGATGATGGGAGTTTGGACTATGTTAGAGACTGCATAAATAAAGATAAAGAAACCTTCATGAGAAATGTCACATTGAAAGAGCTGACAGAACTTGCTCCCAGTTAGATATGGAGGTGGGAGGACAGGGAGGAAGCACTGTGCTTTTGACTGTATAGTGACTGGATGACTAGATAGTGGTGCCCTTAACAGATGTAGGCTTCTTTGTAGGATAGATGTTTTTTTTTTTCTGTTTTTTTTTTTGAAATAGGATTATTTGACTAATATGGAAATATTCTTTAAACATCATCGTGCATATATAACCTATATCAGGTTGCTTATCTTGAGGAAGGGAGAAAAATTTGTAATGTGAATGTTGAAAAATATCTTTGCATGTAATTGGAAAAAAAAACTATTAACTGGAAACAAATAAAAGAAATAGGATGATTTACAATATGAACATGTTGAATTTTAAATCTCTCTGGTCCATCCAAGGAATATATGTCTAAAAGATATTTGGTAATATGGGATTGGGATTAGATATTGGATTTAGAGTCAATTTAGATTAGATCTGATCCCATTTTCTGCTCTTTCATTGTTACAGAATCACTTCTACTCTCTGAGTCTTAAAATCTGTTCTGTGAAATAATTGAATTGAAATGGATGATCTCTAAGTCCCTCCACTGGCAATCTTGTGATTCATTCTTTCTTTTTGCATTTTATTCCTAATCCATTCTGAATTCTCTTGGTGTTGTCATGAGAATGGGAGTACATAATTAGTTAAGGCCGCTGACACTTTTCTCCCTCTTCACTCCCAACTTTCAAAGCAGATGCCTGGTGCACTGAAATGGGAGAAAATTGACTGTGATTTATTTGTAGCCAGAACCCCATCTCCAGGGGCTGGGTTTATAGTCATGGTACTCCATTATCTAAGGATGTCAACATTTAGCTCATTAAGCTATCATTTGGTTCTATCCCTGGCTGGGTCTTTTGTTAGTTCTTTCTTTATACTCCCAGTCTATGTGTTTCTCAGAAGAATAAAAACTCCACTTCCTCCTGGCCCCTCTCCTCTAAGCTCTCACTGATGTACCCAGGCACTTAATGTCATTATGTAGTACCTTCAAGGTCTCCACCAGGTAATTACATTGATTTTACTGCTTTGATGCTGTTTCCATTTAAAGGATGATGAAAAGCCTCAGGTGAGAATTGAGCCTACAGCTTCCCAATCTAAGCTCCATAAGCAGTTGCTAACTCTACCCTTTTTCCATTGCCAGCCTCAGTGACATTTATCATTGTCAACCCTCAATAGACTGACTTTTTTACCCACACCCCCATTCTTCCATGGGTTCAGTCCTTGCCTGTTCTTTCACACATACATTGTTTCCCCGTAAAACCCTTCTGAGGATAATTGACAACTACACAACTTTCAGCCACCATTAAAGACAATTTGCTATCATCAGTCAGAAGTTTTCCCGTAGGGAGATTCCGTAATAGGTTTTAAGACTTTTGGAGTAAGCATATTAACAAAAAAAATGTCTACTGGCTTGGCTTGGAGATGCAATCATCCAGTTGGGGATCAATAAAGACTTTCTATTTGTTACTTTTCAAAGAGGGTGAGACAACTAAAGTATAAATAAGGGCTAGAACATTCTAGCACTCATTGATATGTATTCATCTACAACTTCAATTTTTTTTATCCATAATAGAGGATTCAGTTAAAGCTTTTATTCAATTTGTCAGCTTATCAAGAGGAAGGAATCACTTAGTCATTAAGTTACAGATATTGTACACCATTGAGGAAACTGGGTTCCATTAATTTTTAATACATATATACATATGTGCTTATGACTATTTCAGTATACTTGTCTTCCTTCATCATCCTATATATTCTATTTTGTGCACATGAAAACATCATTTTGAGAAGTTCAAATTGCCAAAGAGTTCCTTGATACAAAAATGGTTCAGAATCAAAATTTTATATAGTTTTTGTTTTAGATGATAGGATCTGTATTTTATATGATTGGGCTGCAACTGTGATTTAATTGGTATTGGAAAACTGCCTTTTCTAGACTTCGTCAACAGCTCCTCTGAAACTTATAGTCTTAATCATTCAATCAATCAATAAACATTTATTAAGCACCTATTTATGTCTCAGGCACTGTGCTAATCGTTAAGGATAGAAAAGGAAACATAAGATAGTTCCTGCTTGAAAGAGCTCACAATCATTGAGGTTAAATGATTTGTATTAATCATGTAGCCTGAATATATGAGAGATGGGACTTGAATCCAGATCTTTCTGATTTAGAGAGTAACTCCACAAATTCAAATACAGCCTCAGAGAATATAATTTCCTGATCACAAAAGCTACTAGAATCCCTGGAAAAAATGAAGCAAGAAATACAAAATCTAATGTTATTATTATTATATTACATAATATAATAATATAATTATATACTATAATATTATATTAATATTAGCTGAAGAAAGAAGGGCAAAGAGGTTTACTAGTGTAAATCAGAAAGTGGTAAATTTTACTCCAGAATTGGTCTCCTTAAAGTAGCATGGGCAAAACAAAGAATGATGACTTCAAGAAACATTAAGAAAAAAACCAAAATGAGAATTTAAAAATGAGACTTAAAGAAGTTAAATAACTTGTCCAAAAGTCAAGTACTAATGGCTGACAAAGAGATCATTGGAACCATAATCCTTTGAGTCCAAATAATATTTTTAAAACAATGTAAAACTGATGCCCATTGTGACCCCACCCTTCCCTGTTCTGAAGTGAATGTAGGTGACATCCCTGACTGTTTTACTTAAAGTAATTACTTGTTAAATTGGATCTTAATAAACCTTAGTTACTTACTTATAGGACAAGATTTTAAATTTCAGAAGCTTAGGGGAAAAGTTTTAATAAGGAGTATAAAATTTACAACAGTAACAAAAGAGAGGGCACTTAATTCCTACTATAAATTTCACCTAACAGGAGAGGTGTATCATTGTGTTATACTTTTGGTGAATCTTAAGTATTCAGCAAGATCTGGATTTGATGGGATGGGAGATACTCAGAAATTTTTCTTTAAAAATTATGTATTGATATTTTTTGCTTTTACATCACATTCTTTTCTGAGTGAATATCTCCCCACATCTCCACCCCACATTTCTTTGTAATTTAGATGGGAAGGGAGGAATTCAAAAAAATCAACCAAACTAGTGATCATAACTGACAGTACATGCACTATTCCATGCTCATAGCCTCCTACATCTACAAAAAAGAGATTTATTAATTTTTTAATGTTAGATTTAAAAACAATTAATTCACACCTTTGGTTTATATTATCCTCATTTCCAGGGATAGCCTTTCCCCTATTCTTCCCAAAGAACAATTTCTCCTAATAGAATTAAAAGGGACTGGGGAAGAGAGGGCAAGAAGCAATTTATAATAAACATTCAAAAGATTGAAGAAATTTGACATTATATCCAATTTTGCATGCCAATATTCCGCCCACAGTCTGCCCTAAGGAGATGCTATCTTTTAACCTCTCTATATTTCAGTATTTTCTTTTATGTGCACTCAACGGTTTTTAGGGATGCTTCTGCTCTAAATTTATGATGCTGTAAAATAAAAAGAAACATTATAAAACACCTATGCAGGCCAAAAAAAACCCCAACCTTGTGCTATAGTTCTTTGAACTGAGCACATTTCAGAGTCATTATTACTTTTAAAATGAAGACCAACTACTTTTCCTTTGGCTATTTCATTTAGTTTCAATTGTTTTAGAGAGAATTGGCTTTCTCTTAGTAGGGCCACTCCTTGCTACCAAACTATCAAAGATAGGGAATTTTTCTCTTCTCTCATCATTACTGTGGGGAATACTGTGAGCATGCTAGTGCAAACATTGGAAAATATCATGATTTTCTGGTGTTTAGGGCTCAACTATTAGAAGTGAAGAAACAACATTTTAGAGTTGTGCTTTTTAAAGCACGGTCTGGAGAAAACTTGGACCTCTTTGTAGGGAGTCCTTAAGGTCAAAATTATTTTTATAATAATTCTAAGATGTCTCCATTTTAAATAGGATAAAATTGACTTGCATGTGTGTGTGTGTGTGTGTGTGTGTGTGTGTGTGTGTGTGTGTGTGTGTGTATAACTCACATAAACAAGCTTTTTTTTTTCAATGTGGGATGGGGTGGGGTGGTGAAGAGAGTTTTGGGGAAGATAGAAGGCCTTTAAGGGTGTCAGGAAGATATGGATTTAATTTTTACCTCTGACAATTGCTGGCTGTATGACCCTGGGCAAATTACCTAACTCCAGGAACTCTTTATAATTCTGAGTCAGATAAAGTACAAGCTAGTCTTAGGAGAGGGAGTTTCCTTCTTTGGAATTCCCTGAAGTCACAGGTCTAGAGCAAAAATGACAAAAAAAAAAAAAAAAAAAAAAAAAAATGCTAATACCTTTATGTGAGATTACTCTGAGATTTATGAGATACTGTCAGATTATGTGAGATTTTCACAAACCTCTTTACGGGAAGACATAAACACATTGAAATCATCTTCCCCTGTCCTGTCAGAATTAATGCTCCTAAGGAAGAAAGGGACAAAGAGATTCTATTCTTCTCCTCCTGCTCCTCAAACTAAAAAGGCATTTATTAACCCTATTTCTCTCCTTGAATTTTATCTAAGTCTAAATTCCTGGGAAATCCTGGTAACTGTAAATATCTTCTTTCCCCACCCTTCCCTCCTCCTTCTCCTCCTTCTACTTCTCTTTCTGTCTCTCTGTTTCTCTCTCTCTGTCTCTGTCTCCTTCCTCTCTTACTCTTTTCTCTTTCTTTCTCTTCTCTTCTCCTCTTTCCTCTTCCCCTTCCTCTTGTCTCTCTCTCTTATCTCTCATTATTCTCCCTCTTCTGTCTCTCATTACTCTCCCTCTTCTGTCTCTCTCTCTGTCTCTCTCTGTCTCTCTGTCTCTGTCTCTGTCTCTCTCTCTCTCTCTCTCTCTGTCTCTCTCTCTGTCTCTGTCTCTCTCTCTGTCTCTGTCTCTGTCTCTCTCTGTCTCTGTCTCCCTCCCTCCCTCCCTCCCTCCCTCCCTCTCTCTCTCTCTCTCTCTCTCTCTCTCTCTCTCTCTCTCTCTCTCTCTCTCTCTCTCTCTCTCTCTCTCTCTCTCTCTCTGTCTCTCTTCTCACCCTCATGGGTTAGCTTTTTAAAAGGAAGTTGTGAGAGTGATGAAATACCAGGTTCTGGGAGAATGGTTCGGAATGTAAAAAACTCACTTAAAGGTATTATCATAGTCACAAAGGCCTTTTATTTTCATGAAAGGGCTCATGGCTGATAAAAATGAGTAAGTAGTGGGGATCATTTAAAAGTCAGAGGTAAGAGGAAGAGAGGAAGTAAAGGTGGGATCTAGAGAATTGGAGAGGATAGGGAGAGCATTATGTCTTTAACAGCATTTGCATGTTGGGACAGGAGAAAAGTGGGTATGGTAATAGAGGAAAATAAAGTTGCTTTGGTCACAAAGGATATTTGAAGGGCAAGAATGTATTTAGTGCCCCTGGGAACTCAGGGAAGAAGAGTCCTTTATTTGATTTGGTAAGTGGAGTATTCCTTAGTCATATTGACAAGACAGACTCCCTTTGTATGTCATAAGATTGACAATGGGAGCAGTCTGGACTCGATTTGAACTCACATCGTTCCTGACAATGACTGGACCACATTAATTAAATCCATGATAGGCTGGACAACTAAACTGAAGCTAATGGGCCTGCATCTTGGGAGTTGTGTGGAATCATTATGAAATATGCAGAGGTGGGGAGAATCCTGTCACTGCTATAAGGGGATGTAGAAAAATTGAATTGTGTTAGGTTCTGAGGCTCAAAGATTGAGAGAAGGGAGCAACCTTTAAAATAATTTAGTCCCATCTTTTCATTTTAAGATGAGAAAACTCAGTCCCATAGGAGTTAAATGATTTGCTCCAGATCATGGAAGTCAGGGGCAACAGAAACTGATTTAAACTGAGGACCTCTTTTTCTGTATCTAGCAACTAATATGTACTGTGCTTCATATACCCTGAAGTGCTTTATAAATGTGAGTCATTTATTTTTATTATTGCTATTATTATTAGTGGTATTTATATTGCATTATCCAACTTTCAGTTGAAATGAATTAAATTTAATTTAGCACATATTTGTTAAATATTTACTAGGTACAAGGTATTATGTTAGGCTGAGAAGAAAAAGCTCCTTGAAGCTCATGTCCAAAAACAAATACACAGATGAGTAAATACATAATACATGTGAACAAAATAATACAAAATAACTTTAAGAGGGAGATAGTATTAATAATTGGGGAGTGGTCAGGAAGACTTCCTGTCAGAGGTGATATCTACACTGTCCTTTCTTGATTCCTTCCACTGAAATTATTTTATTTACTATTTTTAAAAATTCTTAAATACCAAATAACATTAATATTCCCATACAATAAGAACAACATTTGAAAAGTATATTAAAGTTTGCAAAGGGTTTCACAAATCTCATCTTATTTGATCCTCACAACTATCTTGGGAGATAGAGGCTATTATTATCTTCATTTTACAAATTAGGAAGCTGAGTAATATTTTTTATGGGAACTCAAGCTAGTTGTCCCCCTAGGACTAAAATTCCTTAGTCCACTTTGAGACCATCTCTCCCCTGATTTTCTCCTTTTCCTTTAAGTATTTCCCCGACTCCTCCTGGATTCCTTCAAAATATCCTTTATCTTCCAAATCTTTCTTGGTTTTTCCCCTTCTGTCTACAAAAATTGTCCCTTCTTAAAATACGGCACAAAATCCTCCGTGACCTTTACTAGTCAATAAAAATACCTTCTGGCAGAAAGATCACTTCCTTGTGATTTGTCACAATCTTTGTGCCTCATCTTTGTGAATAATTGCTTTTCTGAATATCATCATGGGACCCCATCAATTTTTATTTGCTTTGTATGCATTTTGTAAACTTGTCTGTGCACCTGGTAGGTTTCCCCACTCAAATGCAAGCTCTTTGAGGACTACAACTATTCCACCTTTGTCTTTTTATTCTCAGCTCCTAACAGTGTCTGGCTCAAAGATGCTTCTAATGCTTACTAAATAATTGAATTGGCTTTGGAAAAATTCTTGGATTTCTCTTTTTGTTTTGATTTCACAGCAGCAAAACTTCTTTCAGTGACTTGGTTTTCTCATCATGCTTCTTCTGTAATAGGTATTGGGTGACTGCTCTTAAAGGCCAGTTTTGCAAATCAGACAGGACAAAGGATGTCAGAGTGCTTTCCTCCTCCAGTACTTTTGGCTTTCACTGAACAGATAAGATGCTCATAACAGATAACACCCCTTAGCAAGGTCTTCTTTTGCAACAGATGACCAGGTGAGAAAAGTGCTTTTTAAACATTTTCTCCTTCACACATATAAAAGCTAAATGGTTTCAGAAGGAGAAAAGAGGCCAGATGATTATAGAAAAATTTAAAAAGTTTTTCTTTTTTTTCCTCCCTCTTTCTTCTTTCTTTTTTCTTCCTTCCTTCCTTCACTCCTTCCTTCTCTCCTTCATTCCCTCCTTCCTTTTTTCCCTCCTTCCCTCCCTCTCACTATCACTTTTTGGTACTATCTACCTTCCTAAAAGAACAATTTCTGGCAATAAATAAACATATTCAAATAAAACAAATCAATACGTTGACTATGCCTGAAAGTTTTTGCCTCAGTCTCCTGATATTTGGAGCTTTCTTTTCATTTTGGACATGTTGATAGCCCTATGGCATCCTTCTATTGATGAGTTATTGCCTGGAATGTACATTTGAGAAAGTATCAAAACTGCCATATTCACTTGTCTGTAGCCCACCATCTTTCTGCCAAGGCAGTGTGGGTGGATGGGGAATTTACTTAACCTTAAATTATCTGAAGTCCTAATTTATCTCACCAATTATCAGAGTCCTAAAATTTTTCTTTGTTGTTTTCATTTATGTGATTGTGGTCACTGTATATATTGTTCTCCTAGGGATTATTTCCTTCTCTCTTTATCAATTTCTGTTCAATGGCCCAAGTTTCTTTGAATTCTTGATGATTCTTGATCTTTCTTACAGAAGACTACTCCATCACATTCATATAATGCAATTTATTCACTCATTTTCTTGGTTATAGTTGACTCCTTTGTTTTCAATTCCTTACTACTACAAAAAACTGTTGACTGATATAGATATATTTATATATATGAGGTCTCTCTCTCTCTCTTTGAGGCTTCTTTGTTATTTTCATGCAGACGTGGTTTCCTTTCTATTTTAGTTGTACTTTTCTCTCCAGTTTTTGATATCACTTTCATTTAATTGATTGCCTCCCTAAAGTTTGGAGAACTTTCTTCATCAGGGTAGGACCCCTGGGCCCACCAGTTTGCCTCACAATGGTAGAGAACTCAATTGAGCAACTAGCCTGGGAAAGGAAGGAGACCAATTCTTTGCAATGAAGAACTGAATTTATTCTCAGTTGGTTGCTAGAGATGCTCCCCTTTCACTGCAGGGAACTGCCCCCAGTCTGAGGAAACTTTTCCCCAGCTGCTGGGAGGACTTCTAATTAGCTGCCCCATGGTCAGGAGTGACCTCAATTCCAGCTCACCTGAAAAGATGAATGATTCCCCTCTTGGCCCAGAGCTGATACCTTCGTGTGCATGATGGAGAGAGGGACTTCTGGAGGGCAAGGAACTGAGGAGCAGCTGACCCGGTGAGGACCCAGAAGGGATTCCCTTTCATATTTGGGACAGAGGCAAAGCAGTTGGTTCCTGACCTACCTTTTCTTAGCCTCCTGAAATAAATTGAAAGCAAACACTGAAGTGGTGCCTCCTGCTAATCACCTTCTGGTAATTAGGGGCTTAAGTCAAGTTGCAGAAGAATTGTGTTTCTTTCCTTTGGAGGACCCAAGGCAGCTGCAGGTTGACTATGAGGTGGAAGTCACCTAAACTTGCAGTCTGAATTGGACCTTAATATGCCTGTTCCAAACCCCATTAAGGCAAGAATTGAAATTTCAGAAACTTTGGAAAGGAATCTGTAATAAGAAGTATGAAATTTACAGAGATGATAAGGGGAAAAGCACTTTATTTAATTCATTCAAGTCAACAAGTATTTATTAAATGCTTACTATGGTGCCAGCAATTGCAAATGAAGGAAAAAAGCATTGATTAAATATTTAATATGTCCCAAACACTGAGAATACAGAGAAAAAAGACAGTCCCTGCCCCCAAGGGGCCCTCATTTTATTGGGGGAGATAACATATAAAGTAATATTCAACTTTTAGGATGGAAGGATCCAGAAGTCCTAAGGCTATGTTGGTATGTCATATTATAATTCTTTGGGGAATTGCTGGGCACAGAAGTAAAGCAGATGGTAAAGATATGAAGATTCAAAAACAAAAATGAAAATTGGATCTGTCCTTAGGGAGATTGAATTTTTTTTTTGAGGGCAGATAACATCAATCAATTGAAAAACAAATATTTATTAAGTGCTGATTATATGCTGGAGATAAAAAGGAAAGATGAATAGCCACAGGTAAAAGATGAAATTTATTACAATCAGGATCCCGGAAGGTAGGAAGCACTAACAACTGATGGAATCAGGGAGAATTTCCTGTAGCTGGTGGCATATGAATTTAACCCATGAGGAAACTGAGTGTTTATTAATAAAAAGGCAAAGATGAGGAAGGAGAGAGCCCTTGCAAAAGTGTGGAGGGAATGTCAAATCGCTGTTTAATTGTCTCAGTCACGTCTGACTTTATAATCTCATCTGGGGAATGGTCTTGCTGAGATCCTGGGTCCACTAGGTGGTGCTGACAGAGAAAGCCTAAAATACTGAAAACATTATTCTGATGGGAATCAGCACAACCTTACAGGTCTACTCCTGTGGTCTTGGGTATCCCTACTGCAGAAAGTCAGGCTATGTCAAACCCCTGAGATTAAATTTTCCATATAAATCTGTCCATGATCCATACCATCTTTTGTTGCATCTCTTTTGGGTTAGCACACCATGGCATTCTGCCTTGTAGTTTCTTCTCATCCTCTCCCCCATGCGTAATTGTTTCTAACTATATGATCTCCCAAACTATATGATCTAATTATATGATCTTTTTTCATGTTTACCATTCCTGCTATTTTATCTCTTCCTTTTGTCTGTAACCTGTTCTCATAAATTAACTTATCTTTTGCTAAAGAGAAAGGCCATTGTGAATTCTTCAATGACCCAACCCTGATATTGGGTGCCCATTGCTCTCCCAAAACACATCAATTTATTATTTCTTTATCCAGTTCATTTTGTAGATGAGGAAATAAGCAAATAGGATTAAGTGACTTGTCCAGAGTCAGTTTTGAATTCAGGAAGATGAGTTTTTCTGACTCCAGGTTGGATGTTCTATCGACTAAGGCACCCCTAGATGTCAAGTTTGGGGAATGGCAAATAGAATAGTTTGAATGAAATATAAGAGAGTATCAAGTTGGGAGATATAAGGAGCAATGGATGAGAGCCAGACAGTTTGAAAATTTTATGGATCTTCTTAGAGGCAATAGGGAACCAATGAAGCATCTTGATCAAGAGAGTAACATAGATTAGTGCTTTAGAAAGAATATTTTGTCACTTGTGTGGAAAATAAATCAGAGAAGGGGAAAGACTTGAAAGAGACTTAAGAATTAGTGGTGTGGGAAACTCAGATTTTAAGTGAGAATAATATACTCTGTCCTTTATGAGATCACATGCAGGGAGGTAGTGTTGACTGTGAAACAGAGGCAGTTAATGATTTTTCGCTAGCCACCTTGATTTGCTCGAGCTCCACCATTATCCAGAGGAGGCGAGGGACCTGGGAATCAGAATCATGCAAGCAGGAGACAAATTGAGTATTCCTTAGGTTGCAAACAAGAGAAATTCTTGCAGTATTTATTTGCTCCCGCTATGCTACAGAAACAACTCAGACTGACTCATTTTGACCCTTCCAATCCAGTGACTAAACCTGATAGGACCACAGTAAGCCTTCTGAAAAACAACCTAGCACAGGATACCCTGATAAGATCACTATATGATTGCCACCCCCAACTCCTTTGTGATTTTTGTCTTTAGAACTCCTGCTAGCTATATCCATCCCAGCTCGGTTCTAACTGTGCTCCCACATGTTCACCTTCTTAGAAGGAATAAACCCATGGAAACAGCCTGATTCTGTTTATCTTTCTTAAACCAAACTGTGGAAATAGTGTGACATGACAATGAATAAGAAAGCAAGATGAACAAATATCAGAATGCTGGTCAATGCAGGAGCAATTATAATTTCACAGGACTCCGGGGAAGACAATGTTCCACCACTCTGAGAAGAGATATGGGGTACTATAGTATTCCATATGGGATGGTGTTTATTATCATTGGGCATGGCCAAGCTGGCTTCTTTTAATTTTCTCTAATTCTTTATTACAAAGGGTGGGAGGAGCACAATAATATTTATAATAATAGGTGACATGAATTTAATAATTTAAGATTTACAAAATACTTTACAAATCAATTTTAACCTCAAAACAATCCTGAAATGTTTTCCTAATTTTTTTTTAATTGTTGAGGCAATTGGGCTTGAGTGACATGCCCTGAAATGTCTTCCCATTTTTTTTTTTTTTTGGTTTGTTTGTTTGTATTGAGGCAATTGGGTTAAGTGACTTGCACAGCAAGGAAGTGTTAAATAACTGAGATTGGATTTGAACTCAGGTCCTCTTGATGTCAGAGGCAGTGCTCTATCCACTGTGCCACATAGCTGCCCTGCCTCTCCAGTTTTCATATGAGGAAGATGAGGCAATCCAAAGTTGGCTAACTTTCAGGATCATACAGATAGTGCCTGTGAGATAGGGTCTGAACTCAGTGTTTTTGAACTACAGGTCTAGTGTTCTACCCAATTTGATATCGATGTTTGTAAAAAAAAAATCAACAAAACATTTGGTTTATTTTAAAATAAAACTTTTTCTTTTTTTTTCATCACCCATGTTTCCTAATATGTAACTCATTTTCTCTTTTCACTCCTTCTTCTGCCAAAAAGCCATTCTTTCTACCAAAGGAAAAATAGCAAAACAAACACCAGTTCAGCAACACTAACCAACACATTTAAAAAGTCTATCGCTGTGCTGTAAAAAACAATGAAAATGATGATTCAGAAAAACATGGGAAGTACGTGAAGAGCTCTTCTTTTTTTAAAAGAGGGTCCTGCAGATAAGATTATTATGGTTATCATCTTTACTGTCATGTTACTATCCCAAGGTCCTATGACAATATCCTGCCTACCCCTACTCCCATTGACTCTCTAAACCAGAAAAGAGGAATTAGATGTCCTCAATTCATATATATATGAATATTCATATATATATGAATTGAGGACATCTAATTATATATATATATATATATATATATATATATATATATATATATATATATATATATATATATATATATATATATATGTATATGTGTGTGTGTGTGTGTGTGTGTGTGTATGTGTGTGTATAGACAAGACACAAGACAGAATGGGCTCATTCATCCCAGCTTGCTCCCTATTAATATCAGCTCTGCTGTTCCTAACTCCTGTACACAGGCCTTCTTATTCCCCAACCCAGTTCACACAGCTAGGCTTCCAAATTTAGTTTGGAAAGTACTGCCTTAGTCATTCACTTCCTTTTTTTCGCTTACCTATTTGAACCCACCTGTCCATCCGACTCTCTGATCTCACTAGGAGTGTGCTATCATTGACTGAAATCTATATACTCATCACTCTTGCAGTCTCTCAGCATCTCAGGAGACCACCTTTTGGACCTGTGGAATTCCAGATACTTCATCATCTTGTTAGGGTGAGGGGAAAGACAACTAGAGCTTTCCAAACTTCCTCCAAGTATTACCACAATTCACATTTGTATAATACTTTATAATTTTTCAGGTTATATAGGAATGAATATTGAAAATTAGCCACGAATATGTTTTGAAAATAAAAAAAAAACTTAATAAAAATTAAATAAATAAATAAAGAATAATAAATAAACTCATTTTCCTGAGTTCAAATCCAGACTCAGACACTTCCTAGATGGGTGACTTTGGGCTAATTACTTCACCCTGTTTGCCTCAGTTTCCTCATTTGTAAAATGAGCTGAAGAAGGAAAAGGCAAACAACTCCAGTGCCTTTGCCAAGAAAACCCCAAATAGGGTCACAATGAATCAGGACAGGACTGAAAAACAATGAAGTAAGCAAAAAACAACACTCATGTTATTATGTAACTATATAATAATGATGATGATGATTATTATTACCACAAAGTCATAGAGACATAATCATTTGATCCTTACAACAATCCTGGGAGGTAAATGTTGTTACTGTACTCATTTTACAGAGCAGAAAACTGAGGCAAGCAGAGGTTGAATGATTTGGTCTATGGTCATACAACAAATTTAGGTATCTGAAGCAGAATTTGAATTCATTTCTTCCTGATTCTGAGCCCAGTATTTTAGCCAGGGTACAGTGAGCCAATTAGACATATTTAAAGCCCTTTCCAAAATAGTTCTAGCTGAATTTGGAGGCTTAGGTTATTTTTTTCATGTACTCTTTATTCCAAGAAAAGATATAAGTTGTTCCATTTCCCATCCCCATGCCTGAAATGTGTTTCTTCTTCACTACATTCTCTTAGAATCTTTAGCTTCCTTCAAGATTCAGCACAGGTATTGTTTCCTACATGAAGCCTTTTTTCATCCTTTCAATTTTGAGCCTTCCCCTGAAATTACTTTGTATTCCCTTTGCATATATTTGATATTTATTCATTAGTGTACATGATATTTCCCCATTAAAATGTAAGATCCTAGAGGTCAGGTCCTATTTTGTAGGACAGCATGTGGCACAGTGAGCACTTAATAATTTTTTTTAAATTGAATTGAGGCAAGAAGTATGTGGCTGTGGACCTACCTTTTGCTATCTGTTGTTAACTAATGTCTATGAAACTTATTTTTCCACTGCTGGTCAAATCAGTAATCATGTGTTAAGCACCTGCTTTGTGCTAGGTTCAGAGCTAAGTCAAATGAGATAAGATTTGCAAAAGTGCCAAAAGGAGGAGGAGAAGGTGGAGGAAGAAACCTCCCTGGAACAAAGTGCTTTTGCTTTTATTTGTGTCTCTAGGATTTTCTGGTAATAATAGCCTTCCTCTTCATTATTGTATAATTACATAATAACATGAGTGTTGTTTTTTGCTTACTTCATTGTTTTTCAGTTCTGTCCCTGATCTGTTGTGACCCCATTTGGGGTTTTCTTGGCAAAGATACTAGAGTTGTTTGCCCTATCCTTCTTCAGCTCATTTTACAAGTGAGGAAACTGAGGCAAACAGGGTAAAGTGACTAGCCCAAAGTCAGCCAGCTAGGAAATGTCTGAGTCTGGATTTGAACTCATTCTGAGTTGAACTGATTCCACTCTATCCACTGTGCCACCTAGCTGCCTTAATAATATAATTATATACAATCAATAATAGTAATTATTATTACATATTGGAGATCCAAATGCCCCAAGGGAGCTCATCTCCCAGTGGGAGAGATAGCATGCAAACAACTAAGTGTACACAAGATATTAAGGGGGTTAATGAAAGGTAATCCCAAAGGGAGGAGGGGCAGAAGGAGAAGGGAAGAGAGCCTGGAAAAAGCCTCCTGTAGGAGGAATCAGAGTCAGGAGGCCTAGGTGGGGAGGGAGAACCTTCAGGCACAGACACTGCCAGTGAAAAGGAGGAGGTTGAGAAATGAACTGTCATCCATGAGGAACTGCATGGATGTGGCTGGATCCAAGAGCACGTGTGGAAGAGTAAAATTGTAAGACTAGAAATGTAGAACGGAAAGAGGATTTTCTGTTTGTTTCTAGGAGTCACAAGGAGAGAAGGCCTGGGCTGTTCTGAAGCCCATTTCTGGAATGGCCAGGGTCTTCCGGGACAAGGCACCATCCCAGGAAGGGTGAGAAGCAAGTGGGAGGCAGAGGCAGCTAGCTCGGCTGCCAAGCTCTAGGCACAGAGTGCAGGCCCTGTCTGTCTTCTCAGTTTTAGCACCAAGCTGATGAGGAGACAAGAACTCGGGCTGAAAATGGGATCTCTGCAGGAGGCAAGGCCTGAGAATGGGAGAGGAAATTGAATCTGTCGAGCACCTTTGAAGGGAGGGAAAGATGGGGAGGGTGAGCAGAGATTGAGAGTCTGGGAGCTGGAAGGCTCTTCAGAAGCTCACTAATCTGAATAAGAATGCCCTTCTGTAGCATCCTTAACAAGTGGGCATCCAGCGTTTTCTTTTTTTTTTTTAATTTTAAAATTAATTTTATACTTATAACATTTTTGTCAGTACATATGCATAGGCAATTTTTTTTTACAACATTATCCCTTGTACTCCCTTCTGTTCCAAATTTTCCCCTCCTTCCCTCCACCCCCTCCCCTAGATGGCAGGCAGTCCCATACATATTAAATATCTTATAGTATATCCTAGGTACTATATATATTTGCAGAACCGAATTTTGTTGTTGTTGTTATTGCAAAGGAAGATTGTATTCGGAAGGTAAAAATAACCTGGGGAGAAAAACAAAATATGCTAACAGTTTACACTCATTTCCCAGTGTTTCTTCTCTGAGTGTAGCTGATTCTGTCCATTATTGATCAATTGGAATTGGATTAGCTCTTCTCTATGTTGAAGATATCCACTTCCATCAGAATACATCCTCATACAGTATTGTTATTGAAGTGTATAATGATCTCCTGGTTCTGCTCATTTCACTCAGCATCAGTTAATGTAAGTCTCTCTAAGTCTCTCTGTATTCCTCCTGTTGGTCATTTCTTACAGAACAATAATATTCCATAATATTCATGTACCATAATTTACCCAACCATTCTCCATTTGATGGACATCCATTCATTTTCCAGTTTCTAGCCACTATGAAAAGAGCTGCCACAAACATTTTGGCACATACAGGACCCTTTCCCTTCTTTAGTATTTCCTTGGGATATAAGCCCAGTAGTAGCACTGCTGGATCAAAGGGTATGCACAGTTTGATAACTTTTGGTGCATTGTTCCAAATTGCTCTCCAGAATGGCTGGATTCTTTCACAACTCCACCAACAATGCATCAGTGTCCCAGTTTTCCCACATCCCCTCCAACATTCATCGTTATTTGTTCCTGTCATCTTAGCCAATATGACAGGTGTATAGTGGTATCTCAGTGTTGTCTTAATTTGCATTTCTCTGATCAATAGTGATTTGGAACACTCTTTCATATGAGTGGAAATAGTTTTAATTTCATCATCTGAAATTGTCTGTTCATATCCTTTGACTATTTATCAATTGGAGAATGGCTTGATTACTTATAAATTAAAGTCAATTCTCTGTATATTTTGGAGATGAGGCCTTTATCAGAACCTTTAACTGTAAAAGTGTTTTCCCAATTTGTTACTTCCCTTCTAATCTTGTTTGCATTAGTTTTGTTTGTACAAAAGCTTTTTAATTTGATGTAATCAAAATTTTCTATTTTGTGATCAATAATGATCTCTAGTTCTCCTTTGGATACAAATTCCTTCCTCCTCCACAAGTCTGAGAGGTAAACTATCCTATGTTCCTCTAATTTATTGATGATCTTGTTCTTTACGCCTAAATCTTGACCCATTTTAATCTTATCTTAGTATATGGTGTTAAATGTGGATCCATGCCTAGTTTCTGCCATACTAATTTCCAGTTTTCCCAGCAATTTTTGTCAAATAATGAATTCTTATCCCAAAAGTTGAGATCTTTGGGTTTTTCAAATACTAGATTGCTATTTTTATTCACTATCTTGTCCTGTGAACCTAACCTATTCCACTGATCAATTAGTCTATTTCTTAGCCAATACCAAATGTTTTTGGTGACTGCTGCTTTATAATATAGTTCTAGATCAGGTACAGCTAGGCCACCTTCATCTGACTTTTTTTTTTCATTACTTCCCTTGAAATTCTCGACCTTTTTTCTTCCATATGAATTTTGATGTTATTTTTTTCTAGGTCATTAAAATAATTTCTTGGGAGTCTGATTGGTATAGCACTAAATAAATAGATTAGTTTAGGGAGTATTGTCATCTTTATTATATTCGCTCAGCCTATCCAAGAGCACTGAATGTCTTTCCAATTATTTAAATCTGACTTTATTTTTGTGGCAAGTGTTTTGTAATTTTTCTCATATAATTCCTGACTATTCTTTGATAGATGGATTCCCAAATACTTTATACTCTCAACATTTGTTTGGAATGGAATTTCTCTTTGTATCTCTTGCTCTTGGATTGTGTTGGTAATGTATAAAAATGCTGAGGATTTATGTGGATTTATTTTGTATCCTGCAACTTTGCTAAAGTTCTGAATTATTTCTAATAGCTTTTTAGCAGAGTCTTTAGGGTTCTCTAAGTATACCATTATGTCATCTGCAAAGAGTGATAGTTTGATTTCCTCATTTCCTACTCTAATTCATTGAATCTCTTTCTTGGCTCTTATTGCCCGAGGCTAGAGTTTTTAATACTATATTGAATAGTAATGGTGATAGTGAGCAACCTTGTTTCACTCCTGATCTTACTGGGAAAGATTCCAGTTTATCGCCATTACATATGATGTTTACTGATGGTTTTAAATATATGCTCCTTATTATTTTAAGGAATAGTCCATTTATTCCTATACTCTCAAGTGTTTTTAGTAGGAATGGATGTTGGATTTTATCAAATGCTTTTTCTGCATCTATTGAGGTAATCATATGGTTTTTGTTAATTTGGTTATTGATATAGTCAATTATGCTAATAGTTTTCCTAATAGTGAACCAGCCCTGCATTCCTGGTATAAATCCCACTTGGTCATAGTGTATTATCCTGGGGATGATTTTCTGTAGTCTTTTTGCTAATATGTTATTTAAGATTTTAGCATCAATATTCATTAGGGAGATTGGTCTATAATTTTCTTTCTCTGTTTTCAGCCTACCTGTTTAGGTATCAGTACCATGTCTGTGTCATAAAAGGAATTTGGTAGGACTCCTTCAATCCCTATTTTTTCAAATAGTTTATATAGCATTGGAGTTAGTTGTTCTTTAAATGTTGGGTAGAATTCACATGTAAATCCATCTGGTCCTGGGGATTTTTTCTTATGGAGTTGGTTAATAGCTTGTTCTATTTCTTTTTCTGAAATGGGACTATTTAGACTATTTACTTCTTCCTCTGTTAATCTGGGCAAGCTATATTTTTGAAGGTATTCTTCCATTTCATTTAAGTTATCGAATTTATTGGCAAAAAGTTGGGCAAAGTAGCTCCTAAATATTGTTCTAATTTCCTCTTCATTAATGGCAAGTTCTCCCTTTTCATTTTTAAGACTAACAATTTGCTTTTCCTCTTTCCTCTTTTAAATCAGATTTATTAAGGGTTTGTCTATTTTCTTGGTTTTTTCATAGAACCAACTCTTAGTTTTATTAATTAATTCAATAGTTTTTTAACTTTCAATTTTATTAATCTCACCTTTTATTTTTAGAATTTCAAGTTTCGTGTTTGTCTGGGAGTTTTTAATTTGTTCTTTTTCTAGCAATTTTAGTTGTAAGCCCAATTCATTGACCTTCTCTTTCTCTATTTTATGCAAGCAGGCCTCTAGAGATATAAAACTTTCCCTTATTACTGCTTTGGCTGTATCCCACACATTTTGGTATGATGTCTCATTATTGTCATTTTCTTGGGTGAAGTTATTAATTATGTCTATGATTTGCTGTTTCACCCATTCATTCTTTAGTATGAGATTATTTAGTTTCCTATTATTTTTTGGACGTTGGAATGCCAAGACAATGCTATGATGGCATAGATAACTTAGTCATTCCAGCTCCAATTCAGCAGATGGTCACTGGACAATCTGGGCTATTTACCCAGTATAACATTCAGAAAAAACCGATGACTGTGAAAGAATTCAGGCAACTGGCTAACAGTGATAAGTATTGCACTCCAAGATATTTAGACTATGAAGACTTGGAATGCAAGTACTGGAATAATTTGACCTTTGTGGCACCAATCTATGGAGCAGATATCAATGGAAGCATATATGATGAATTTCAACGTTATATACTTTTATATTCTACCGGAGGTGTTATATGGCTTCAAGACATGGAACACAACAGTCTCTGAAGAACTGGAAGTATTTGAAGATCAAACATTTTGTGTAGATCTGGTTTTTTCATCAAGAATAGATGGAATTCATTTATTTTGTTAAATGTCCATCTTCTTCCCTGGAAAAGGATGCTCATTTTTGCTGGGTAAGTTATTCTTGGCTGTATACCAAGTTCCTTAGCCTTTTGGAATATCATATTCCAGGCCCTTTGTTCCTTTAATGTGGACACTTCTAGATCCTGGGTTATCCTTATTGTGGCTCCTCCATATCTGAATTGTTTTTTTTCTAGCAGCTTCCAATGTTTTTTCCTTTGTCTGATGGTTCTTGAACTTGGCCATTATATTTCTTGGTGTTTTGATTTTAGGATCCCTTTCAGTAGGTGATCGATGAATTTTTTCAATGTCTATTTTACCCTCCGTTTCTAAAACATCTGGGCACTTCTCTTTGATAATTTCCGGAAAATAGTGTCCAGGCTCTTTTTTTCCTCACATTTTTCAGGGAGTCCAATTATTCTTAAATTGTCTCTCCTGATCTGTTTTTCAAGTCTGTTTTCTTCTCACTACGGTACTTGACATTCTTTTCAATTTTTTCGTTTTTCTGGTTTTGCTTGACTACTTCTTGGTTTCTCCTTGAGTCATTCATTTCTACTTATTCGAGTCTAATTTTCAATGATGTATTTTCTTCACTCACTTTTTTTCTATCTTTTTGTAATTGTCCAATTGAGTTTTTAAGAGAGTTTTTTTCTTCTATGGAATTTTTTTCCATTTCATCCATTTTATTTTTTAGTGAGCTGTTTTCTTTTTCCAGCTCACTAATTTTATTTCTCAATGATTTGCTTTCTTTATCCACTCTGTCTTTAAATGCATGGAATGACTTCTCCAGGCTCTCTTGCCAAGCTTCCCTTTCCTTTTCCTATTTCTCTTCAGCTCTCTTGTGAGAGCCTTTTTGATTTCCTCTATGAGAGTCTTGTGTATTGAGGAGCAGATCATATCCCCCTTATTGGATTCCTCTGGAGAAAGTATGCTTTTAGTGTCCTCAGGGTTTGAAGTCTGCTCTCTATCCGTACAGAAGCTGTCAGTGGTTAGAGCCCTTTTAAATTTTTTGTTCATTTTGTCAGAGAGGGATTCGAAGAAAACAAATTGACAAGAGAAACAATTGGTCTGTTTCTGGGGAGGATGGGGCTAGATGGTTATACCGGGCTTCCTCTACAGACTGCGGGAGACAGCAGTGAGACACTAGCAGGACAGTGATGGCTGTGCTGCGTCTGAGCTCTAAGAACTTGCTGAGTCACCCTGGGTGGGGTTGGGGGTGGGGGTGGCCAGGTCCCAAGAGATGCAAGCTTTCCAGGGTTTTATTCTTTACCTCCAGTGTTTATACCTTCTCTGCTGCTCCTGGCTTGCTGCCAAGACGGAACATCCACACTGGGGTAAAGGTCCCACAGAAATGGCAGAGATTGTACCCCTCTCCTCTCTGGTCTGAGCAGTGTGAGCTATCTGCCTCGCTCTCGCTCCTGTCCTTAACCTGTGCCCAGTCTGTTTGTCCCCTCCACCAAGCAAACCCAGACCTTCTCTGGCAAATTTCAAGGATGTCTTCTGTTGGTGATTATTTGTGGGTTTTTTTTTTCCGTTCAAGCATTAATTCTGAGGCTTGTCTTGAAGTAAATCCTGAGAGAAAACACAGAGCTCAAGTAGCTGTGCGCCTCCTTGCCGCCATCTTGGCCAGAAGTCTAGCGTTTTTTTTAAAATGTCCAATGTGGAGGCTTAACAAGCTGGTTTGATGTTCCAATCGCTTCTCTGTCTTTCTCTCTGTCTCTCTGTCTTTCTCTCTCTCTCCTTCCTTCCTTCCTTCCTTTCTTTCTTTGCAAAAAAAAAATACAAAAAAACTATACACACACTCTATATACATACATACACACACATATATATATATATATTTCTATATAAAGATATAGATATCTGTATACATATATATATGTATATAGCTATATATAGATATGTATGTGGGGTGTAGGGTACGTTAAGGGAAGACTAGTACCTCCAAGTGAGAGCTGAACTGTAGTTCTTGGACCTTGTTCTTGTGCACAGTGACCACACTTTGGTAATCCATTTCAGCATACAGGCTAAACCAGATTGAGAATAACAAAGGGGTCTCAAGCCCTATGGTGAATTAGGGGAGTGTTTACCTCAAGCATGGGAAGACTTCCTCTGATGGAATGGGTGGAGGAAAACAATTTGTTTCAATAGCTAAGGAGTAGCTGAAATAGGACATGTGGAGTGCCCAAGTTCATCCACTGCATCTTGAGTCATCACCAGTCACCTTGACTCTGTCCTGACACTGGACAGTGATGAGTCTGGAAGAGAGAGTGAGACTAATGACTTTGTGCAACTCTTCCTCATTTAAATCCAATTTACACATGAATCAGAAGACGTCACCCATACCATTTCTACCTATCTCAAAGTCCTTTGGGTGAGTGATGAACCAGCAAGTGTGGATACACTGGAAGTCATAGTCACAACCCTGCACATAGGCAGCTCAGGCTATGGGGTTGTCTTCTCACTGGAAGCAGCCTCCTGAGTCTCTTTGAGCAACCTTTTAAGGACCACACTGCTTACTCTGGGTGTGAGGAAGGGACTAGAAAAAGTAGCCTGAATATCATCTGTTTACCCAACCCTGGCCTGATTACCACACTAGATGGGGGGCTCAACCTTCAGTAAAAACACAAAAAATTCTGAAAAGCTGGTTCTACTCATCGCCTGTATATGGAATGTGCACACGCTGGTACAAAATCTGCCAGGCCTGAAAAATAAATAGTTCTTATTGCGAGGGAACTCAACAAAAATTGCATCCAAATAGCACCCACCCCCAAATGAAACAAGACTGGGGAATGAAAGTGAGCTTATCGAAGTTGGAGCTGGATACATATTTTTTTTTTCTGGAGTGACTATAGTGAAGGGGAGTGTAATGAAACTGGTGTAGGTTTTGCAATCAACAATAATCTAGTCAACAAGTTCCCATGCCTTCCAAAGGGAGTGAATGACAGGTTTATGACAATGCAGTTGGCACTTGCATGAAAATGCCACACCATCATCAGTGCCCATGCTCCCATAATGATGAACCTTGATGAGGTCAAAGAAAAATTTATGAAGATCTGGAGATCTTTATCTTCAATGTGCCAAAAGAGGACAAACTTATACTTCTGGATGATTTTAATGTAAGAATAGGTTCAGACAACTAGACATAGTAAGGAATTCTTGGGAAAAAAATGGAATTAGAAACAGCAACAGCAATGGTCACTTACTACTGAAGATTTGTGCATTACATAACCTTGTCATCACAAACACCGTCTTCCATTTACCTAAATGCAATAGAACATTGGATGCACCATTGCAGCAAACATTTAATAGACTATGTGACTATAAGAAGAAGAGTGAGTGATGAAGGCAAACTGGTGCAGAGGGCTGGACTGATTATCCTCTCCAAGCTGAATACTCACATTTAACAAAAACAGTGGCCCTAAGGCAAAAAAGTTTACCAGAAGAAATGATAGCAATAGACTAGAGTGCTTCTCTGAGAGAGAACAATTTGATGCTAACTGGGATAGTAAGTTGAGGCAACACATAGTTGGCAATAGTAGAGCAGAAAGGAGAGGACAGCTTTCAGGGATTTGGTGTTTAGAATTACATTTGCTCATTATGCAAACTTCAAGACTAGTTTGGTGAAAATGATGGGGAAATTCAGAAGCTGCTAAATGAAAAATGAGAACTCCACAGGATGTATCAGCAGGATAGTTTATCCTTCTCTAAGAAGGTAGCATTCAATTACACCAAAAATAAAACACAAGAATAACTTTGATGCAGGACTCTTGGTTTAATAAGAAGGCAGATAAAAGTTAGTTTTATGCTAATAATAACATTTCAAGGGATTTTATGATGCACTGAAGGCTATTTATAGATCAAAGACCTATGGTACATTTCAATTACTCAGTTCTGATGGAACTATATTGATTAGTGGTAAGGATATGATCCTAGAGAGGTTGGCTGAGCACTTTCATAGTGTTCTCAACAAACCATCATCCATCAATGCTGAAGTTATTGACTATTTACCTCAGATTGAATCAATCACTCCCTAGCTGAAATTCCAATTGAAGAAGTTTTGAATGCCATTAGACTCCTTTTGTGTGGCAAAGCAGTTGGTCCTGATTCTATTCCAGCTGAGATTTACAAGGTAGGGGGTCCATTGCTTATACAAAAACTGACTAAATTATAACAAGAAGTTCTGTCCCAGGAGTTTAAGCATGCCTTCACTGTCCATCTCTATAAAGATAAGGGAATAGATCATCCCATGATAATCAGAGGGTCATTGCTGACAAGATGCTTGCCAGAGTCTTCCTTAACTGTCTGATTCTACACCTGGAAGGTCTCTTACCTGAGAGCCAGTGTGGCTTCAGAAAAGGCTGAACTCATCCAGTGATGAGTCTGGAAGAGAGAGTGAGACTAATGACTTTGTATTTATATCCAATTTACACAGAATTTAATCAGAATTTACACAGAAGTGATTCGTGTACACTCTCAAGGTCTCTCTGAAGAACTTTGGAACTGATTAAATGACATGGGAGATACTGGCATAGGATCACCCAGCATGCCGTGCTCTTGTGAAAGAAGGTACAGGGCTCTATGAACAAAACAACTGAAGGAGCTTAGAAGTGTGAGATGCACAATGAGAGAATTTACCCAAAATGTTCATAGGGGCTATTTGTGCCTGACCCGTGGTCTTGGTTGTTGTCCACTGTACTCGAGGAGGACCGAAATTACATCACTCTGTCAGAATTGGGTTACGGTGTGTCTGACTGTGGCTGTTCAGACCCATATGAGTCGGAGTGCTCTGCCACAGGTCAGACACAAACGGTCCCTGTGAACATTTGGAGTAGTTTCTCTAGTTTTGTGCAGTTTGAATTTCTTTAAGGCTAATTCAATTCTGCTTTGGTCACAGCACAGCACCTTCTCTGATGAGGGCACGCTATGCTGGGTGGTCCTGTGCCAATGTTTCTTATATCATACAATCAATCCTAATGTTCTTAAGAGATATCTTGAGAGTGTCCTTGTATTGTTTTTTTCTGGCCATCTTGTGAGCACTTGCCCTGTGTGAATTCTCCATAAAATAATATTTTTTGGGGCAAACATGCATTTGGCATTCAAACAATGTGGCCAACACAAAGGAGTTGTGCTCTCTGCAACATATATATATATATATATATATATATATATATATATATACATATATATATATATGTATATAATACATACACATACACACATATATAAAACACAGGGTAAATGTAGGAAAGACACACACACATATATGTATATATAATACATACACATACATACACACAGGGAAAATGTAGGAAAGACATATATAACACAATACAGGGTAAATGTAGAAAAGACATTAGCAGCTAAAGAGACAAGGAAAAGTCTCCTGCAGAAGATGGTATTTGAACCAAATCTTGAGAGGAACCAGGAAAGCTGAGATGTAGAGGAGAAGGAGGAGTTTTCCAGGTATGGACAGCAAATAGTGCAGAGAGATTCAGAGGTGAGAGAGACTGGGTGACCTAAAGAGAAATGGAACCTTGTGTCTCTCACAACATCTACATCCAGCAGTATTTTGGACTCAATAGGTACTTTAAAAATGTTTACTGTGTTGTATTTTATCGATTTGAATTAAATTGAATCAAATCAGAGGTGAAAAAGACCATCCGCAGAAGAGATGCCTTGGGGGTGGTTGGAGATGGAGAAAACATTTTTAGTTTTACAAGCTTGTTATACCAGGAGACATGAGTGACTGACTTTCTCAAGACCTTTAAATAGTTCTTTGGGGGGAAAGAAGAAATGACTTGGATCTTCCACTTGAATTACAGAATTTCAAAGTCCAAAAAGACCTCAGACTATCTTATCTGATTTATGCTCAAAAATACCCCTCCCTCACAATTTATACAACAAATTGCCATTCATCTTTTGCCTAAAAACCTCAGTGAAGGGATTTGAGGCAAATCTTGAGGGGAATCAGGAAAACTGAGATGGAGATGAGGAGGAGGGAGGAGCTCTCTAGACATGGACAGCTAATAGTGGGAGGTGGGAGATTGGATCCTTAAATCTTTCACAACACCTATACCCAGCAGCATTCTGGGCTCAGTAGGTGAAAAGCTGGCCATTTTGGATAGTGCAAATCATTCATAAGTTTCCCAGCATTTTATCTTAGTAGGAAACACCTTGCACCCCAGTATTGGCAATTACCCAACACTAGGCCAAGTGACAAGTTGGACTCCTCATTCTTCTCCAGTTTAAAAAATTAGTTTAGTGACCCACCTCAATGCCTAATTATTGAGCAGAGTCCAGAAGCAATAATGACTGTTACTCCTTCTCTACTGGCCCTTGGGTGGAGAAGGGAAGGATTCACACACTGCTTCATGGGGTTTTTAACCTGCTGATTCTTGGGGAATCAGCCCAGGGTGGGACCCAACAAAATAGTTCCCCTCTCCTGTTCTTTCCTGCCTCTATTTTTTAAAAATAGTTTTTATTTGCCACATATTTGCATGGGTAATTTTACAACATTGACAATTGCCAAACTGCCTCTATTTTTTAGAAGAAAATAGAAATTTTTTTAAAAAGAGGAAAAAAAAAAGAACATGCACTACAAAGAAATATATCAGTTTTTTTTTTTTTTAATATAACTTTAACTAGAAAGTCTTCAAGTGAGGTCTGTAGCTAGAGGCCTTTCAATAATAGGCGTCATCTTTTCCATGAAAACCTGAGAGACACCAGGCAGCTGTTACTGGCATCTCCAGTCTTTCTGACTCCAGAGAGAGCTTTGGCAGTCTCTCTGTAGCTCAGGAAGAAAACAGATTGCAGAAAGAACCAGGGTTGGTCATCAGAGTTATGCTCAAGGGGACTGATATCAAGTTAAGTCAAGAAGCATTGATTATGTGCCAGGTACTACACTAAGCATAAAGGATTCTTTCTCCCCACATTAGGCTTCCACCTTACCTTATCCCTAGTACTTCCTGACTTCCTTCCCCCTTTAGTCCCTTAAGAGACTAGGAGATCCAGCACCAGAGGCCAGACTATCTTTGAGGTGGGTCTTCTCATTCTCCTAAAGTACCACAACTGACCAAGATGGACATCATCATGTGTCAACTCTGTGCCATCATTCTCCTGAATTTTCCCCAGACAGACACATTTCTAGTTATCTAGAACCCCCTGGACCATTCCGTCTGGCTTTCTACTCTCTGTGGAATTTCACCTGACAAACAAATTAGCTCACTTCCTGCTTTTCTTACCTGCCCTGTCTCTTATCCTGAAATTTCTTGCTCAGTTGTTGACTCTGGAGGAAAACAGTTGTCTCTAACTTGCTGATTTGTGGATTCAGTTTAAAATACTTTCTTATACTTTGGGAAGAATGAGGGAGGTTGACAATAAAAATTTTTTTAAAAACATTTTTACAGCTAACCACTAAAAACTGTAGTTTAAAATAGTTTTAAAAAGCAGAATGCTATTATTACAGATGTTTAAAAGTCAAACCCAGAGTAGAAAAGACCTCAAAGTTCATTTAGTCTATTCCTTTCATTTTACACAGGAGGAAACTGGAACCCAGGGAAGTGAAGTGACTTAGTTAAAGTAATATATATTGTAAGTAGCAAAAGAAAAATGGTGTCATGGGCTTTCTAGATGCAGAGCTGATTTATTGTACCATCTACTTAATGGAGGTTATTGAGAGGATCAAATGAAACAATACATGTGCAGACATTTATATAACCTGAAGGCTTTTATAGGACTAGCTACTATTGTTATTTATTATTGTTATTCTAGTTGTAATTATTATTATTACACAGCTTCTAGCCTTTTATTGATATGTAGAGGGAGAGATAAGTCTCAATCCTTCCTGGGTTCCTCAATTGCCCTTGGCTGAACTCCTCCCACATTTTATTTCTGAAAGCAACCAGTCCCTTGATCTTATTGAAGTTGAATGTTGGATCACATGATTTAGAGCTAGAAATTACGTTAGAGGCTATTAAATGCTAACTCCTCATTTGACAGAGATGGAAATTAAGGCTCAAGAAATAAAAAATTGGCTATCCCACTCATCATAGCAGCTGTTCCAAATCTTTTCATTTCTCCTCAAGATACCAATGCTACTTCTTTTCCACTTTCTTAACTAAGAACACCTCATTCTCCTTTGAGAAAATTGAACCTACTCTCCACGAGTTTTCTCTTTCCCTTTATCTTCCTCTCACATCAATCGGATACCTTCTTCCACTCATCTCCTTCATTTCAGTTTCCCACGAAGAGGTGTTTCTTCTTGTCATGGCCAATCACTCTACAGGAACCTTGATCTCTTCTCTTCCCAATTCCTCTAGCAGATTGCCCTATGAACTGATTCTTTATTTTTCCTCTCTGTCTACTGACCCCTTCCCTTCTGCCTATAAACACTTCACATTTCTTACATCCTTAAAAAACCCTCCAAATCTTCATTTGATCTGATTATCCCCACTAGCTACCATTTTAACTTTCCTTTTTCTCTTTGGTAAATTCTTGGAGAAAACTATCTACACTAGATACTTCTACTTCTCTCATTCCTAAACATTCTCCAATCTGACTTCTGACTTCATCATTCAAAACTAAACTTCTCTCTCCAAAGTCAACAATAATCTAATCACCAACTATAGGGTCTTTTTTTTTTTCCACACCTCATCCTTTTTGACCTCTATGCAACATTTGACACTATTTAACACCAAGTTATCCTAAAGCTATCTCTTTCAAATTTCAAGGAGTTCCCTTCCTATTTGGGTATTTTGGTGGATATTCTGATCTTTGTCACACTGAGTACATATGAGCATATGAGGTCATATATATCTAGTAAGGCAATCAATATTTGTCTTTCCTTCTCATTCATGAGTTTAAAAATATAATTTGCTTGGGATTAGGAACCATTTAAATTCTTTCTTTATAATCCCCCCAAGAGGAGGGATTTCATCTCCTTTTGCCCCAATTTCCTCTGTAAAATTGGGTAATGATAGTGTTATCTCCCAGAGTGGTGAGGATGAAATGGGATAATATTAAAATGCTTAGCACAGTGCCTGGCCCATAGTAAATACCACATATTATTTGGTCATTGTACAACAAATATCCTAGCATATTTATTGTTTTGTAACTCCGTGGACCAGAGCATCACCACTGTACAGGGGGTTTCCTTGACTAAAATACAGGAGTGGGTTGCCATTTCTTTTTCCAGTGGATTACAGCAAACAAAAATTAGTTTATTCAGAGTCACACAGCTAGGCAGTATCTGAAGCTGGATTTGAACCCAGTTCTTTTTTTCACTTCAGGTCCAGTATTGTATCTATTGAATCACTTTACTGCCTCAAATCCACCACTTTTACCTATTCTATATCACATGGTAGATATTGCCTGGTGAATTGCATTGCATTGAAGTACACCTCATCTTGAACTTCTGCAGATTAAATTAGGCTCATTTATTTTAATCTGTTTTTATGCAGATATCATAGAGATCATAAAGCTAGAGCTAGAAGGGACCTCAGTCTAATCCCTCCATTCTAAAGATGAGAAAACTGAAGTCATGGTGGATCAATGGTTTGTCCAAGGTCAAACAATCAAAGTAGAGTTAGAATTTGAAACCTCATTTATTTTGTTTTTCTCCTCCTTTTGCCCCAATTTCCTCATCTGTAAAATTGGAATAATGATAGTATGTATCTCCCAGAGTTGTGAGGATGAAATGAGATAATAATAGCAAAATGCTTAGCACATTGCCTGGCCCATAGTAAACACCACATATTGTTTGGTCATTGTACAATTTTTAGACATTGGAGTGATTTGCCATTTCCTTCTCTAGTTCATTGTATAGATTATATAGATTGTATAGATGTATAACAAGATTAAGTGCCTTGTTCAGAGTCACACAATTAGTTGGTATGTGAAGCCAGATTTAAACTCAGAAAGAAGAGTCCTCTTGATTTCAAGTCCAGTGTTTTATCCATTCTACCACAAAACTGCCCAGTAAGCACCACAGATACATAGAGACTATTTATTATCATTTTCACCAATATCATTATCATCATCATTGTCATCATCATTAAATTATTCACAGCCTTGGACAATGGACGTCATGTCTTCTATCTTGTTTCTAAAATCCTTATGAATTCCAGCCCTTTGTCATCCACTTGGGCCAAAACAGGACATTGGACTGATACCTTATGTCAAAGACACTGTATTATTTTTATCTCCAAAGATCACTTTTATCTCTATTTCTAGAACAACAAGGAAAATGCCTGCCAAGACTTTGGAAGCTCAGTTAACTTGAATTTATCCAGTGTTGGCAGTATCTGTACTTCAAAAAAAAAGGTCATTGTCTATATGAATGAAGTTCAATATTTGAAATTCAGTTATCTTGCAATGAATAAAATCCAAGATTCAAAGCCAATTTAGCCTTTCCATCCCCTGCTGTCTGGCCAAGGCAATTAAGATGCAGTATTCAGATTTAAGTTGAATTTACCCTAATTGAATGAATTTCTTTCCAAGCTGTCTTAGTATTATGTTACCTCAATGTTCAATTTTCTATTATATTAATGTGGACTCGATTCCATTCTCCAAATCAAGAATTTCAGGCTCATTTCCAAGAGAAACTGCTCTGAGCATAACGGTCTGACTTAGAGAAGATGGGGTGATTCAGAAGAATTCTATTTTGCTGACACAGAAGAAAAAAAACAGTTAATGGCTAAAGGTTTTTTTAATTACGAAACTTGCTCAGGACATCGTCTCAAGTCCATATCTTCCCCTTTTAAGGATTTACTACCAATCTTCTTAGACTCAAATCCATTATTTATACTGGCAAGAATAATCTTCCTTATACACAGAAATATTCTATGTTATTCAAAAATATTCAGTGGGTCCCTATTGTTTATAGAGTAGAGAATAGGAAGTGAATAGAGACTACCTTAATAAATTGATTTTCTCCAATTCTAATTGATGGAATTATATAAGGTAAAGAACAAGGAATATAGGTGATAAAGTGTTAAGTGTTAAGGTCTTAAACTTAGCAAAAAAGTAAGAACATTTTGTTTTTTCTATCAAGTGTTAAATTCTATAGTTAGATGATCGTTTGATGGAATTAAAGATTGGCTATCCACTGGATGGCAGAAAAATAATCAATACTATATTGTTGTTGTTATTCTTATTCTTATTATTATTATTATGCTAGCCTTATTCTTTTGTGACTCCATTAGGGGTTTTCTTGGATGCTGGAGCAGTTTTCCATTTCTTTCTCTAGCTCATTTTTATAGATGAGGAAATTGAGGCAACAGATTAAGTGACTTGTCCAATATCACACTGCTAGTAAGTGTCTTAAGCTAGATTTGAATTTAGGTCTTCTTGATTCCAGACTCAGCATTCTATCTACTACTCCTCAAGACACTAATATTATTTTATAAAACCAGGTATACTTCCTAGGGATTTAGTCAAGGCAAAAGGTAGTTCCAAGGGTGTGAACTTTATGAATTAAGGAGAAAATCAGTTATGGAACCATGAAAGACTCCAGACATTACAAAGGGGTAATTTTTTTGCTGAGGGAAGGGGTCCTCTTTTCTCTTCTTCTTTCCCGTTTCTCCCATTAGAAATGACGACACTACAAAAGGAAGGGAAAAAGATACAAAAAAGCATTCATTCTCTTCCCCATTCATAAAACTTTTATTCCACTTACATCAACTTAGTGGAAAGGCATCTGGCATTTCAACCAAAACAGATTACTCACCATCCATGTATACACAATCCTATACAACTCAATTAAAATTATTAAGTAGATATGATATTTGCAACACTATGCTAATAACAGGTGAGTAATTTTTTTTAAAACACCTACTATGTGTCAGAGAGGGCAGGTAGTGGAGCAGTAGGTAGATTTCTGGGCTCATCTTTCCAAGTTCAAATATTGCCTCAGATTTACTAATTGTGTAACCCTGAGCAAGTCACTTAGCTCTGTTTGCCTTAGTTTACTCATATGTAAAATGAGCTGGAGAAAGAAATGGCAAACCATTCCAGAATTTCTAGGAAAACTCCAAATGGGTTTTACCCAACATGTAAGCTATCCATCCTAGACATTTTCCAGAGTTCCTTCTAGGCAAAAAAGAAATCAAATAGTTTTCTTGACTTTTCTTACTGATAATTTCATCATTTCATCTTTCAAAAGGTGAAGAAGACAGTAGAAATCCTATTGCTGGATGTGATTCTCACCGTTTGGGAGGAACTGACTATTATAGTGGAAATGATGGAAACTCGGGGGGGCGGAGAAGTGACCAAAAGATCCTAAAAGACATTGTTAATATGCAACATTAGGATGGATCAAGGATGGATCAAAATTCAATGAGAATAAATGTAAAATCTTACATTTGAGTACAAAAATGCCTTCATTGAATTATGACGGCATGGCTAGGTGGTGATTTTTCTGAAAATAATATGAGGATTTTTAATGAGATTTTAATTTCAACATCAGTATGTTGTGGCAGCTAGGCAGAAGGTAATGCTGCGGCTGCTGGATTCTTAGTTGAACCACATATGTTTTAAGCACTCTCATATCTCCATATTTCCAGTCACTATATTGCAATTCTGAAAAAACTCTGCCCTAAGGTTCTCCTTTCCTTAATAATAAGTCCCTCCCCAAACCAACTTAGGAATGAGCTCAGATGTATTTCATCTCCCTTATATCTGGACTCTCTCCAGGACCATCCTTCTTGTGCTTGTTTGATGAATTATTTCACTCCTTCCTCCATTTTCAGATACTCATCGGAATATTGTCTTCCTCCAGTAGAAGGTAAACTCCTTGAGAGTAGGGGCTGTCTTGCTTCTTGTATTTGTAGTCTCAGTTCTTAGCACAGTTCCTGGTTCATAGCACATACTTACTAAATGTCTATCCATCCATCTTTCTGTCTACTTACCTATAATTCAAAAAAGACAACAGATGAGTGCCTTTCTTGGGTTGCTGTCATATGATAATGATAGCTAACATTTATTTAGTGCTTACTATGATGTCAAATATTATGCTAAATGATTTTAAATTATTTTTTCACTTGAAAGGGAGGGAGGTACTATTATTATTCTCATTTTGCAGATGAGGAAAATGAAGCAAAGGATTAAAATGACTTGCTCAGAGTCACATAGCTAGTAAGTATCTGAGTGCTACTTATCTGCCTGTATATAAAATGAGCTGTTAAAAAATCTGGATATTTTTGTCTTGGAGCAAAGGAGATGGAGTATGGGAGGCCATAAATGGGGAGGATACATGATAGTTATATTCAAGCATTTGAAAGTTTTCCACATGGTCAAGGTATTAAATTTATTTTGTTTTGCCTCAGAGGTCAGAACAAGGAGCAATAGTGGGAAATTGTAAAGAGGGAAATGTAGTTCATCTATTTAGAAAATCTGAGTTATTCCTAAATGGAATGAGCTGCTTTCCTCTCCAGAGAAGTGCTGACTTTCTCTTCCTTTGAAGTTTCCAAATAGAGCTTAGATGATCCCTTATCCAGTATGCTGTAGTGGGAACATCTTTTGGAAGAGATTTGAGCTATATTTTATGGCTACTGAATTCCTTTATACTCTAGAATGCCATGATTCTATGTTGCAAAGTTACGATTTCCTCATCTGCAAAGTGAACTAATAAGGAGGAAGGAAATGTTAACAAGGGTAAATTAAAGATGGACTATGGATTTGGTAAAAAGAGTTCTCCATCTTTCTTTACAATTGAAATGTGGGATGGCTGTAGTTCATCTAAGTTCACAACAGGGCAGTTCCTTGAGGTAGGAGACATAATAGAGACTTTTTTGGTGGGGGAAGAGGTTCCCATTCAAGTATGTCTTTTTCTTTTTTCAACTCATAAACAGGAAGATTATGAAGGATTGGTCCAAGGAAAAACTGCCAACAAATGGGAAAGACAAACTGGAGGGATGTGGGAAGATGCCCTCCAGAGCAGGAGCCACTTACTTCACATGAGTCTTATGGATCTCAGAGAGTTCCCCAAATCCTCTCTTCTCTCTCTGTCTCTCTGTCTCTCTGTCTCTCTGTCTCTCTCTGTCTCTCTGTCTCTCTCTCTCTGTCTCTATCTCTCTGTCTCTCTTTTTTATCTCTGTCTCTGTCTCTCTCTCCTCTCTCTGTCTCTGTCTCTGTCTCTGTCTCCTCTCTCTGTCTCTCTGTCTCTCTCTTTCTGTCTCTCTCTGTCTCTCTGTCTCTCAGTCTCTCTGTCTCTCTGTCTCTCTGTCTCTCTCTGTCTCTCTCTGTCTCTCTGTCTCTCTGTCTCTCTCTCTCTCTCTTTCTCTCTCTCTCTCTCTCTCTCTCTCTCTCTCTCTCTCTCTCTCTCTCTCTCTCTCTCTCTCTCTCTCTCTGTGTTTACTATCATACTATTTTAACAGCCACATTCACAGATGTGGAAGTGAGATGGGAGCAGGAAAACTCTAGCCTCTCTTTCTCCTTGGAAAGCAGGAGAAAAGATTGACTGTGTGTATTTTGGGGTTGGAGAGAAAGTTCAGGAGGGTGTAAAGAGCTCTGCCAATGAGGCAATTGCTTGTTAGCTTGTAAATAATAAATGGATGCAGAGTCATCCATACAAATCTCTTCGTTATAGTAAATTACTCAGGATGGCTCACACAGTCAAATATTTTCACTTTATAATTGGATTCTGCAAAAGTGTCCATCAAGGTCCAGAACTCTAAAATCTGTTTCATTACTGTTGTAAAGACTACAAGGGCTGTGAGTTACCAGGAACATAGGATTACTATTCCACCATGTTCCTCCTATGCAAGGTTAAGTTACTGAGTAATACTTATCCTTCCAACATCTTCATGAAAACTTGGAATAGCAAAATGGGTCTTTTCATTGTCATTTCTGTTTCAATGTTTCTCAAATGCACAGAAAAAATAAGAACAAACTCTAGGCAATTCACAAGATGAGGGCTGATGTATACTTTAGAATTGATCTTCAGCAAAGGCTCAGAGGGAACTACTAGGTGTTTCAGTGGATAGAGTGCTGGAGATCGGCAGACCTGAATTCAAGTCTAACCTCAGATACTGTGTGACCCTGAAAAAAACATCTAGCCTTATTTGCCTCAGTTTCCTCATCTATAATATGAGCAGGAGAAGGAAATGGCAAACCACTCCAGTACCTCTGTCAAGAAAACCCCAAATGGGATCATGAAGAGTCTGATGACTGAAACATGATTGAATGACGATAAATAGTCTCAAAGATGGGAAATGAAAAACACCACTGGGAAATGAAAAGAAACAACAGGAGATTCAGATGATCAACTTCTTTTATGTAAATTTTTGATAAGAGGAAGGGGATAGTTGAAATGATTCTCATGTATGAGGGACAGACTCTTAGAGAGTAATTTTCTCTTTATGTGCTTTCCAGAAGAATAAAAATATAGTTGTTTCTAAGCCTTCCCCCACAATAAGGGAGATTTTGTTCTTTTGGCTTCATCAAAAGGCTCAGATATCGAGAAATTTAAAAAATGCCTTCAAGTTACCTTCTCCTCCCCCAATCTCTTCTTCTGGGATACATTTTTCTTCTAAATATATATTCGTCATCCTATATTTTCTAAGGGACTATTCTAAGATATTAGCACTTTTAAAAAATCAATCCAAATGTATCATATGGATACACAAATAAGGCTGCCTATTTCCCTGCTCTCAATGGCCTTTTTCTCTTTGGGGGGGATGGGTTGGGGTGGCACTAAAAGCAATGTCCACATAGGCCACTGTACCAAGGATTAATGTATGGCCTACTTCCTGCTGACATTGCATTCCTAGGGGATAATTTGTTACAAATGAAATCTCAGGATTATTTGTAGTCCACCTTCACTTTAAAGAGCATTTCAAGTTATGGCTGTTATCTCTGAAATAAGTTTGAGTGTCCTAAATGAACATATTATAAATCAATGAGGCAAACTCTTAAATATACTTGGATAATTTATGAGTGTTAAGTAAGGGAAAAAATTTTCTCCTGCAAGCTCATCCTTAATATATTATTCTTTCTCTGAGTAGGAACTCTCATACTTTTCCTATTGGATTTATGGAAGGTCAAATATCCTGAAATTATAGATTTAGGGTGAGAAGATACCTTAGGGTTCACTTAATATGACCTTTTCTCCTCATTTTACAGATGAAACAGTAGAGGCTAACAGAGAGGATAAGCCACTTGCCCAATATTGGTATTCTTTAAGAACTAACCCTTTCTAGGACCTCTTTATTTAGAGAGGTTAAAGAAATTTCTAGGAAGGATTATGATAAGTCACCAAAATGAATGAATATGATGAAATGATGCTATTTGGTCATACCTTTTAGCCCAGGGATGAATTCTTTGGAGACCCTGAAATTAAAATTCATCAATGATACAAAGAATTTTGAATAGAAGGAGCTTCCGTGTAATGCTATATCACTTACCATTTTACATAAGAATCTTTATCTAGGGCTAGGAAGTATACAAAATTTTTCAGAAAAGACCAAAAAAAATCCCCAAATTCCAAAATCCAACTCTCCAAAACACTACTCTCTATGAAACATTCACTGCAACATTTCCTCCGATTTCCATATTGGTTGAGATTTTTGCCTGCCTCCTTCCTTTTTTAAGTGTTCACATGCACACACACACACACACACACACACACACACACACATCTTATACTTATATGCATCTAATGACTCTGAAACCTTTTATCACTTCTTAGTAACTACACAGTTACACCCAAATTAGTTTCCATAGTCTCCACAACTTCAAAATTTTTATCAATTTCCTATTTCAGTAATTTTGCCCATCTATTAATGTTATCTACCAATTTGTTTTACCAGCCAATTTGTTCCACTTTCTTACTTACCTTGTAACTTTTGTTTCTTTTTGTGTCCTTTTGCTAAAGTCCTTCTTGTCAGGTCCTTGCACCTTAGTCTTGCTTAATATCTTCCTTCCTCCAGCTCCTTCTTCAACTTTTTTTTTTTTTAATATACAAAAGTCAGACATAGAAGCTAGATTTGGAGATTCCTTGTTATGTTTTCCTTTATTCCTCCCCAAATTTTACTAGTCATCTATCTTTGGCTTTTAAAATCCAAATAAAATTGTCTTTACAAATCCAAGTGATTTCTTTTTATATTTAGCTCATGTGTCTCACTCTCTTCCCACTGTGAAGTTTCCAGAGGAAGGTCATGAGAATGAAGATCCTAGAGTTCATGCCACAAGAAATTTGATTGAAGGAACTAGAGATGCTTAGACTGGACAGAGAAGACTACCAGTTTTCCCCTGAGATTTTTTTCATATCTATCTTGTAGCTTTTAAAGAGATGTCAGAGAGGGATTAAATTTGTTAAAGCTAGTTCCAGAGAGAAGAATAAAAAGCAATTATTGAATGTTGCTAATGGGCAAATTGGGGCTCAGTGTCCTAACAATTGATGCTCACAAATGAAATGGGCTTATTTGGAACTGGGAAGTCAGCCTTCAATTTCAGTCTTCAAGAAGAGGCTAAACTATCATTTTGAAGATTTGCTACATAACAGATTCCTTTGGTATGGATTGGCCCCTAGGAGGATCTTTTTAATTTTGAAATTCTGTGATTCTGTGATATCAAGTGCTTATCAGAAATAGATGGATGGGTATGATTTTTGATTCTTCTAGGGGAATTGTTTACTTCTGGGAAGAAAACATGAAAAAATTTGGCTTACTTTTCAAGTTCTTGGGTCCAAGTGGAGGAAAGCTAAAATTACAGACTTGACAGCATCAATTCTGCCTTAAAACATTTGTTAGGCACCATATCACAGATGCCTTATTATCCAGAAACTTCTCTAAGTGCCTGGAGCCTTCTCACTCTGGAATAATATGTACAATTTTGGTTTTTGTCTTTCTTTGATGAATCCCCCCCATTTTGAGGAAGGACCCAGACTGTATGATTCATTCGCCTCCTGGTTCTGTTTGTGATTTTCAGGGAGTCATCACCCCAATCTCCACCATGAGTATCCCCTTTTGTTGTTCATCTTCCTTTTATATTGCCTTTCTCCATTATGAAGTAAGCTCTTTTAGGGAAGAATCTATCTTTTTCTTATATTGGCATTTTCCTTCCCCCACTGCTTAATACAGTGCTTGTACCTAGCTAGCATTTAATGTTTCATGCTTGCCTTGCCTGTTTTCCAAACAGTGAGCTAATTGAAAAAAAAAGACAATCACAAAAAAATGAAAATCTGCCTTTGAGATTTTTTTTACTCTGAGGGATAGAACCTTCATACAAAAAATGGCAGCATTTGGAGGAACAGAGAACTACAGCTAGCAGAAACCAAGAAAAACTGCTAGATTTTGATACATCTGAGCTAAATCTTGAAAGAAGATGATTCTGATCATCAAAAAAGAGAAAAGGACCCATATGTGCAAAATGTTTGTAGCAACCCTTTTCGTAGTGGCAAGGAACTGGAAACTGAGTGGATGACCAACAGCTGGGGAATGTTTGAATAAAATTATGGTATAGGAATATTATGAAATATTATTGATTTATAAGAGATAATCAGTAGGATGATTTCAGAAAGGCCTGGAGAGACTTACATGGACTGATGCTGAGTGAAATGAGGAGAACCAAGAGAACATTGTCCCCTCACTGATTCAGGCCAATGCTAATAGACTTGTGATAGAGAGAGCCATCTGCATTTACAAAGAGGACCATGTAGACTGAATGTGGATCACAACATTGTATTTTCACCTTTTTTGTTATTTGCTTGTTTTTTTTTTCTTTCTTGATTTTTCTTGTGTAGTATGTAAAATATGGAAATATATTTAGAAGAAATGTACATATTTAGCCTTTCTTGGGGAGAGATGTAGGAGGATGGGAAGGAGAAAAATTTGGAACAGTTGAATTAGTGTATCAATGGTGACAACAAGTGATATAGCTACTTATAGATGGAAATGGATTTTTTAATACCTAATTACTAACCAAGGTGAAGTTGTTTGCAGAGAGGAGCCATACTCCAAACTTAGAAAGAAAAGAGGAGTGAGACAGAAATGAAAGGAGAATTTTAGATTTGTGTCAGTAAGTGTGAAACTGGAAGTAATAGATACTATATATATAGAAGTAAGAATAGCTGAGATGAGGAATAATTTGAAAGGAAAAAAATAGAAAAGCCAATTAGCAGATTGACTAATTTAACTGAAATATCAATCATATGATGGATCAACAGCCTAGGAGTGAAAATTTCAAATAGAAAATTCAATAGAGAACTTTTATTCATTAAAGGACTTTTGTGGACAATGGATAAAATCAAGGTAAATAGAGACACCAGGGATTCTGAGATCTTCAATTTATTGACAAAGCATAAATTTGCCAATAAACAGTATATCATGCCCCTCAGAAAAACTAAGAACCAGTTTAAGGGGGACAGCTCTCTTTTAGAGACAAAAGGAGGGACATTTAGATGAGAAGACATATTCATATGGGAAGAAATGGCTTAATTGACACTTAAGAGCATCCCAGATATGAAGAACACTATGATTGGCTGAAAATTGGGGATAAGGAGCTAGCAGTAAATTCTCTTTCCATCTTATCACTAAGAACTGTTCATTGTTTCAATTTGCCTGCAAAAACAGGTTAGGGATAGTGTACCAGACTCCTTGGATAACAGATCAGACCCTTTGCACCCACTTGCAACTTTCAAGAAAAACAGATTTCCCTGAGGTAAGAAAAGAAGACCGCTTAGCATAACTGAACATTTAACCTTAACTCAGAGACAATGAGTGATTGATAGGAAAGCTAAACTTCCAACCTCAACTCTTAGACAATGAAACATGGCAGGCAGTTACCAAAATGTTGGCAGTGATACAAAATGAAATCAATAACAAAATAGAATCAATTTGATTTCTCCAATTTTCCATTCCCCTCTTTGATCAATGGGAAACTTGTCTCCCTTGGATCTCTTATCTATAAGCTAATTCAATAAGATTTTTAACATAGGAATTCTGGTTCAAATTTAAAACAGACTTTAACACAACAACTAATAATACAAAATCTAAAAAGAATAATTAGAAGAGAAGCAATGAGAGTCCATTTATCAAAGATGACTAACAGACTGTTTCCTTGCAAGCCAAGTGAACCAAGAAGAGGGATTCTACCAGGGGTCATTGGACTGGGAAATTGCATTTCAGCTAGAACTTGTTGGATTTCATAAAGGTTGTTATAATTTCCCCTGAACAGTTAATATGGGGATAATGGGGTTGATTAATCATAGCAACAGTCCCTTCCTGATGCAATAAGAATATCTAGGGCCATTTGATTTTGCAAGATCATCTCAACCTGGAAAGAGGAGATGCATTCTTTTGGACCTGAGCCAAATTCTCATTCCCAAAGGAGAGATTTCAAGTTGCTTGTTCTAGCTTATCAAGTCCTAAAAATGGAAATAGGGACCAAAATTTTTCATTTGATTTTCAAGTTTTTTAACAGAATTTGGGATTAAAACTACATTTTCATTAGATAGAGTCATTTCTCTCCTTTGACATTTATGCATTAAATTTCAAGTAGACTTTTACATTAAATTTAACTTAATTTAAAGTTATGTTAAATGAAATTCAAATTTCAGGTAAATTTTCCCCTCACTTGTCCTAGAGTATGATTAAAGACTGATACTGGTGTGATCAAATAGACAATTTCATAGATACTAAAACTAGTTTGGAGGTAAGGAGGAATAGCTTTTTTCTTTAGAAATTAAAAAAAAAAGACTTACTTGAGTCATAAGTCCTCCATAGGGCTTTAAAAAAAGGTCACCTTTTATACTATCAGTCTTTGATTTCATCCACTTGAATCTAGCTAAACTCATTGTATATAAGGTTAATAATAAGGTTTTAACAAACATATTGAGATGTGTGGTCATATTTATCCTTATAGAGAATAAATTTAGCATTGGATTTATGGATTCCTTAATGAATATTAGGGAAAGAAAGGGTTGTTAAAGACCATGCCTAAATGAAGGAGCAGGTCAATTCTCCAAAAGCCTCCATAGCTGTGAATCATAACACTTGAAGGGGTTGCAAAGCAACCTTCACAGATGTTCCTTGTGGATTGGGAATGAAATAAATTGGAGACAGAGGGAAGAGGAGGTAGGTCAGAGAACAGCAACTGCCTCTCAGTCTTTTTGCATTGTCAGTCGTCGTCATCCTCTCACATGAAGAGATCCATTCTACAGGTCTGAGTTAGACCTCCAGCAGCCACTGGTAATTGGTGGCTCCCATAACACAACAAAGGATATTAATGTGTAATTATCTGTTTGCTAAATCTAGAATTGTGCTAGAGACTTTTTCCTTCTTTAAATAGGAATGGGAACTTGAAAGGGCAGTAAAAACTTTTTCTTCCAAAAATTTTTATTTTATTAAAAAAAAAAAAAAACAGAACAAAAGAAAAACAAAATAAAATAGGACAACACAAAAAAGACCATTGTCATGTGCCCAGCAGAACATCAGGGAAGATTCAAAATATATAAGAATAAATTACCAGTTCATTAAAGTTTATGTGTGTATATATATTTTTTTCATAGAAGAAATTGTATTCATGAGTGTCCATCTTTTCTTTATTTCCTTGTAAATTGTTCTTTTATTCTCTGCTGTGTACCTTTTTAATTTTATTTTTCCCTGTAAAGGACTGCAGATAATGGGAGAACTCTGGAAAAGGTATATTTGAAACAAGGATAGTAGGGTGCTTATAGTTAAATACTTAATCAGTGTGATTGATAATGGGTCTCTAGTTCACATATACTTAGTGTGATGTAATGATGTAATCACATTAGTTAGCACTTGTGAAGTGTGATATGGTGATGTTATATAGATATATACTTACACATGAGCGCACTCGTGCACACACACACACACACACACACACACACACACACACACACACACATGCTCCAAGCCCCCACCCCCCAAGACACATATCTTTACTATCCCGGCTCACTCATTTCTTTAATTCTGCTCCCTTATTTGCCTTACTCAACTTAACCTTCCCTCACCCTGAATCCCTCCCTTGTCTTCTCTCCCCATCTGTTTATCCTTCTCCTCTTATTTCTTTTTAGATTTTAGAGGGTTCTTTTCCCTTCATGGTATATAAGTAGTATCGCCTATTTAACTGATATGTTAAATTTTCTATTAAGTTGGGGTTTGGTTTATAGTCTTGAAGATCTATAAGTTCATTGAATGTCTTTTTTTTTCCTCATTCAATATTATAGATAATTTTGCTGGATATGATATTTTTGGCTGCAGACCTAATTCTTTTGATTGCCAGTAGATAAGATTCCAGGACCTTTTATTGTGATTGTTGATAAGTCCTGTACAATTCTAATTGTAGCTCCAGAGTACTTGAATTATTTTTTTCTTGTTTGGGAGTAAAACCTTTTAATGAGAGGTCCTTGACCTTCAAAAATCCATGAAACTTTTTCCTGAGGGGGAGTTAAAGAAAATAGCCTTTGGACCTTTTGATACCTTCTCATGGAAGATATGACAATACAGGTGGCTAAAGCAAAGATGTAATAGCCCCATTTAAAGGTGAGACAGGGGTGGTGATCATACTCTGTGTGATAAAACTCTTCTGCCTATGGAAGGCTTTCCTTTTCAGTAATTAGAAAGATTTCTCATGGGTCAGGGTTTCTCCAATGGATTAATGAAAAACTCAACATCTATGAGATTCAATAGTGTTGATGTGGTACAGAGTGTGTTCTACTTCCTCATGGAGATTGCTAATAGATTAAATCTTTTCCAATCTTCTTGTGTGGAATGGATAGAACAGGAGAGAGCTATAAATGGACTGAGAGAAAACAAACAAAGCAAAAACATTATGAAACAGTATGAAGAGTAAGTTTCACATGAGAGCAGTTTATGTATCTATGAATTCTTTTCTTTGATCTTGCTTACAATTGCCTGATCAGTAGGACCTGGAATAGTCTTTCTTAAGAAGGCTGAGTTCTACTGGTCTACTCGAAGTTCTTGATGTAGACCTTGTCTCTCAGGCATAAATTGTGGAATGAAAAGTCCAAAAGTCCAGTCATGTCATGGAATTCTTTCAGCCTGTTATATACTTTCTTAATATAAGAAGTGATAGAAGTATCTCCTCCCAGTAAGGATGTATACAAAGAGTCTGGCTTGGATGAGAGTGGAATGTGCCTGAAAAAACATTTTAAAAGAACATTTGTGTAATTATCCCCTTGGTCTTACTGTTCCTGAGGATAAATTCCATTAGGGTAGGCAGAGCAGTGGACAATGGCCATGGCAGTGAGGAATTTTAGAGAAGATAAAAAATCCAACATCACCAACAAATGTCAAAAACTCCTTTGTAACCAAAATATTTCAACCAAATTACAAATATCATAGGCATTTTGTGAAATGATATAAATTGTGACACTTTTATTTCTTTGGCAAGATGATATATTTGGGTTTGGGCTATGAGTTCAGCAGCCTGGTCACTGAGACTGGAAGGGAGTAAAACTGCCCAGACAGTGTTATAGTCAGAAAGTATAGCAGTGATGGTTTGGCAAGCCCCATCTCTCATAAAAGAAGACCCACCAGTACAAAAATATATTCAAAATTGTACAAAGGGATACAAGAAATGTCATCATGTGTTTTTCAGCCATGTCCACTATGGAGAAGAGTCATATAGTGATACTTCAGAGCCTGACACATTGGGAAGAAATGTGGTAGAATTTAGAATATCATGGAACTTGAGAATATTTTCTTTGCCAAGCAAGGTTACTTCATATTTGGCAAAGCTCATACAAAAAGGTTTGAATTGGTGGTGATATAAAGTCTTAAATTCATGGGGACATTTCCCCATTAAGGGAGATCCCAAAGGAAATCATAAGACTTCTCTACCAAAATGGTGGTAGTAGCTATAGTCCATAAGCAGGAAGGTACTCCAAAAGTCACAGAATCAAGCTGAGCAGAATAATAAGTCATTGGACATCAAGTGAGTTTGAATGTCTAGGTTAGAATACCAAAAGACACTCTACTTTGCTGATGTATAAAAAAGAGGACTTATACTAAACTGGGAAGCTCATTTTAAGTGCTGATAACAGGGGTCTTTTGAGGTTTAGAAGGCAGACAGATATTGATTATCAAGCTGCAAAAGAGAAATGGGAATTTTAAATTTCACTGAATCCACTACCTGCAATATCTAGCCACAGCAATGATAGCATGCAACTATTGCTTTGTGATGGATGCAGAGAGTTGCTGGATAGCCTGAATGTATTTAGGAAAGACAGGATGAGTTCCAGCAGCTAAAATATTCTACTTTTGGAAGGCATCTCTGCACTTTTGACTTTGAGATTCCTTAATTCATTTGGTGAAGCTCCAAAAATAAATGATGACATTCTTCTCAACAAACCTCAGAACTGAAGTAGCTAGAAGCAGATCATCCATATATTGGGCCAAGGTGGGATCCTTAAAGTGATGGGAGACAAATCAGGATCTAGTTTCAGTTTCTTAACAGGGAGGACTGATATGTTGTATGAAGTTTTGCAGGGCAGAATAATATTTTGGTGTCTTAGAGAGTCAATGATTGGTGAAGTGCCCTCAGTAGTCTTCCTGGATAAAGGATGCTGGGAGACAGATGATGAAGAGACTTCCCTTAACTTTGATAGTAATAGCAACAGCAAATTTTAGGAGTTTTGTATCTGAAGAAAAAAAAGTTCAGAGGGAGCCTGGAATATCAAAATGGATACTTAATGTATTCCTGACAGTATCTTAATTAAAAGAGGGAATAAAAAGTGATACTCAGGTAGCTGCAAGGGATATAAAACCACTGGGAGAACAGAAAAGAGTAGACCAAAGTTTCTATAGGAAATCATGACCCAACATAACCACAGGTGATTTGGGTACGAGGATGAAAGAGTATTTAACAGAAAAGGGACCCATGAATAACAGGACAGCCTGGGAACATTTAGAGGCTTTCCTGATCCCCAGCTAGATTTAAAGATTCAGTAGGTTTAGCTATTAGAATTGCATATGAGGCACCAATATCTAGAAAGCAATCATTGATTTATCACCAACTTTAAAGGTGATATAAGGTTCATCAGTACTATGAATGCAATGTACTAGAATGACTGAATCTTGAACATCAGGTTCAGAGAAACTTAAGAGAATACTCTCCAAATCCAGAGCTCCTTCCCCTACCTCTAGGGTCACTCTCTCCCTATTTAATGTTCCATCTTTTTTTTTCCTATTGTTTTGAGCAAAATGATATCTCCTTTGACAGTAAAAATATTTGCTTGATTTATGAGGCCTGCATGATTATTGAAGCCTGAACAACTTGTATAGGAGCAAGGATGATTTTTACTATAGCAAGGGTTATTTTTCTATAAATTTCTCTTTCTACTGTTTTTCTTTTTTTTTCTTTTCCTTTATACACATATGAGACAATACATTTAAGATGGCCAATGGATATTTCATGCTATTGAGGATATCCTTTATGGATTTTTTTTTGCTTTTCAGTTAGGGATTGATTAATAAAATATGTACTAATGATATATACACTTCACAGGTTGAGTGGGCCTAATCTTGTATACCACCTAGCACTTAAGTAAATCTATCATAAAAATACAATTAGGGGTTTCTTTTTCTTCTTGTAACATTTTGGAGTTAGTCCAATTTTATGGTCTGATGGCACAACTTTCTATGCTAGTAATTAAAATATCCCTAGTATAATGGACCTGACTATTGGAATTCCAATGGGGTTCTTGCAGCAGCCAATTAAAAAGAAATGGATGGTGTGGAGGGTAGAGAGGAAGAGAAAGATAAGGACAGGGCTGCTGATGGGGAAAGTAAGGGGATAGCAACAAGAGAATAAGTAAGTAACCAAAAAGGTCTGCAAATGAGTGGGAGTGGACACTGAAAAGACATGATAGAGAGAACATACTTGAAGATTGGTTGGATATGTTCCATTTGACAGGGATGTATAGCAGAACCAGAAATTTGTCTTACTTGAATATTTATTTTTAGTTAGCCATAAATCCTTCAATTTACAATCCTCAAAGGTACCAAATTGAGGCCAAAACAGATTATCAGTTGGATCTCTAATGAAATCATACCAGATTTTACATAATTTAATTTTGTACTTATTTGTCATTTCTAGATTTGCTAGGGGATCCTCTTTGTCCCATACTATGAGAAATTTTTCTAAGGTTTCTTTGGTCCACTATAATCTAGCTTGCTATTATTAGGTTTCAATATTCTATTATTCAATATTCATTTTTTAGGTCAGGTCGCAGAAAAGGAAAACACAACTTATAAGGTTTTGTATCTGACACACAGAAACACTGATATATAGGCACAAGGTTGATGCATATATGTGAAATTGTCTTTCTAGGACTTTATTGTCTAGGAATCATTAACAAGGACAGCCTAGTTACAGACCTGGTCTTCAGTTCACAGATTTAGAAGAAGTCCAGAAAATTTTAACAGGAACTCTTCTTCCCAATAGTTACAATAGGTAACTATTTTGAAATCACAGTGACATGCTCAAGATAATCTCAGGATGGCTGCTGCAATTTAGTTTATATTAGAGGAAAGACTATTGGGTGCAAAGAAGAGCCTCCCAGGCTCATTCTCCCAGGAGAATGTAGGATTCATTTGTTGTTCTCTGTTTTTCTGTAACTGGGTTCACAGTGCCATACTCCCCCCAGAGTAGGTGCAGCTATAATGGATCAATGTTCATATCTGGGTACCTAATTTATGAATAATATGAGAGCAAAACTAGAGACTGTGTCTTTCTTTTTCTAGAAACAAAGCATAGTGAAATGAGGGATTATCACTACATTACTACAAGACAGTAATAAAGCTAAAATTTTAGTATGCTCAGATGTTTTCAGGACAAATTTGGGACTCTCCTAGCTTTTAGAGTAATAATTTTGGTTTTTTCCCTTCTGACTGGAAAGAATCCATCACTGGTTTATTACTTAGTAACTATGGTTATTTGTGACTGTTAGTCATACTACTTGTATGTATGTTGATTACTTATGACATAGTGCTTCCCAAATTCCTTCTTGAATAGGAAGTATTTCTGTTTCTGAGGTACCACTTCAATATGCTGTAATAGAAACCGACAGATTCCTAAAGGGATATACCAATTCTACAGTACATTTTTGAAGAGTTGTCAATATCACGTGCCTTATAATCTCTTAAATGGTGCTGGGAAACCTTTATAAATAAAAATTTTCCTAGTCCCTAATTCTAATTCCTGAGCTTTCTATTCCAAATTATAAAACAATCATACTTAAACACAGATGGATAGCCAAGAGAAACAAGAAAAGCTGCATCTTCACAATAATGTGGGACTTACTTTGGCTCAGAAGATTAAAAGAGAGTCAAGTCTCTGGTATAATCCTCCATGGGTTGCCAATTTGTCACAATCAAAATCAAGGTATACTGAGCCACAAAAGTCTGAGCATGATCAATTTATTGACAAAGTGTGAATTTGCTAATAAACAGAGACTCAATCCCTTTAGAAAAGTCAAAAACCTGAATGATGGGAACATCTCTCTTTTAGAGACAAAAGGAAGTGTATATAAAATAGAAAGCATGTTCATGTATGGGGAAAATGGTATAATTGATAACAAAGCTTGTAGCCTCATAGACATGAGGAACAACATGATTGGCTGGAAATTGGAAATGAAGGGCTAACATCAACCCTTCCTTTCATCCTGTCACTAAGAATGTTAATTATTTGAGTCCACCTGCAAAGATAGCCTGGTGATAATGTACCAAACTACCTTAGAGGACAGACTAGACTCCCTGGCATCCACCTGCATCCTCCAAAATTAACAAATTTCCTTGAAGAAAGAATAAAAACGTGATTAGTAGCAGAACTGAACTTCTAAACTTAACTTAGAGATAAGGAGTGATTGACAGGAAAGCTAAATTTCCAAACTTAACTCTGACACAAATGAAACATGACTTAGCCAGTTAGAAAAAATATTGACAGTGATACAGAATGAAATTAATAACAAAACAGAATTGATTTGATTTTCTCTGGTTTTACTTCCTAACAGAAAAAGAACATGGAAATGTATAGTTGCAGAACTGTCCATTATCCTAAATACATGGATTTTCCTTATTTGTGTGCCTCCTTTGCAAGCTTCTTTAAATTTGTGTCTAGTCTTCTCTTTAGATATTGACTTCAGTAGTGAGAAAGTATAACATAAATTCGTGTGTAGATTATGATGTATTTATTCCTTATGCATTTACTTTATGAGCACCTGTGATATTTTTATTTCTTTTGCTTTATTAAACAAATGGTTATATTTAAAATTTTATAGTGTCATTATGAGTCACTGATTTTATTTTATTATTTTTTATTATAACTTTTTATTGACAGAACATATGCCTGAGTAATTTTTTACAGCATTATCGCTTGCACTCACTTCTGTTCTGACTTTTCCCTTCCTTCCCTCCACCCCCTCCCCTAGATAGCAAGCTGTCTTATACATTTTAATTATGTTATAGTATATCCTAGGGACAATATATGGAGTCACTGATTTTATAACTAGAAATCTACTGGTGAGCATTTAAGAACTAATGGTGCAACAGAATTACTCCTAAGACTTTGGGAAAATTTGAGTGTAACTATGCGGTGATGGTTTCCCTTTGGAAGTAGGGACTTGTTATACCGAGAGCAAGTTTTAGTACATGAGCCAAATCAGAGTGAAAGCAAGTGTCCATATGCATTGTGAAAACTATAAACTGTGAATGTGTGGGTTTCCATCCCATATCCCTGGCATGAAGGACAACCAACAGAAAGACACAAAGTTGGGAGGTGGAATGTGGAAATTTCAGGTCAATTTGACTAGAACTACAGTTCACAAAACCATGGAATATCAAATATAAGGAGATATCAAGACATGCTATTCCAATCTTGTGCTTTAGGTGGGTAAACGATATACCACTTAGAATAATATTAAAATGGATGTGTTGTTGTTGGTGTTGTTGTTGTTGTTGTTGTTGTTGTTGAGACTCTTGAGACCTCCCTGCATAGTGCTATTTTATCACATTAACAGTCAAGAGGATCTGATATTGCTCAAAGTTATTCCTATTTTTTTCTTATTGCTTTAAAAAGAAGCCAACTCCTTAAAAAAGGTTAAAATAAGATTCAGATGAGATCTGAAGTTTCTACTGTCTACTTGCAAATTTCTATTGATCTATAATTCCAGCTTGCTAAGGAGAATCATTTTGTAATATCTCTTGGCAATGACCACTAGTAATAATAATAATTATAATTGTAATTATCTTTTTCTAGAGAATTCAAATAGAAATGTCTCTAAAGCATGCCATATCTTGCTGTAATTCTTTTATATTTAATATTTTAGAGAATATACACAGGTGGATAAAATAATTCTTTGTAGTTAATTGGAAGTGTTGGGATGTAAGCTCATCTGGAGACACATTGTGAACATTCTTGCTGTGTCTCCAGTTGTAGAAAGAATGATATGGATGATATGTACCTCATTTTCTTCACACATGATTTTGATTTCTTTTTCTAGGTCTGTATTTTGAAAGCTCTTTTGTTCATACAATTTGGAGTTTATGAGTATTAGACAAAGTGATACTATAAAAACATTTTTAGGGTTTTTTAGATCAATGTTGTGTTTGGGAGACTGTGTGTGACAGTTTAGTCTATGGCAATACTACAATTCTAGAAAATTTTATTGATTGCGTTCATCAATATTTTGAGGTCTGTATTTATTGTAGGGGGATTTGTTACCTATCAGCTCATGAAAGAGAACTGATTTCTGATATATATGCAGATAATTATAATCATATAATTGAGTGGATAATTATATCTACTCAATCATATAGCAATGGTCCTCAAACTTTTTAAATAGGGAGCCAGTTCACTGTTCCTCAGACTATGGGAAGGCCGGACTATAGTAAAAACAAAAACTCACTCTCTGTCCCCGCCCCTCAGCCCATTTGCCATAACCCGGCTGGCCAGCGGGCCATAGTTTGAGAACCCCTGATTATAGGGTATATCCTAAAGCCTTAGTGCAGTTTTAATATTATTAATTGATCAATATTTGGAAGGGGCTAAATTGATATATTCTCTGGTGATGAGTTGCATGATGGTTATGATAATTTTCTTGCATTATTTACATTGATTACAAAATCAGGATTCATTAAGGATAGCCCTTCTGTAGTTTTTGTTGGCAATTACTGAATTGTCCTGAATCATCATCATCATCATCATTGTTGTCTTCATCATCATCATCTTTATAAAAATAATTTTTTCATCCTTTTTTGATGGTATTCAGATGGAAATGGTTTAAGGACAAATCAGTTCTCTATGTATCATCTTACTTTACTGTGAATCAGTGCATGGTTACTTTACATACAAAACCAGAATTTCATGGTAGGAATACTTCCATATTGATTTTGTAAAATATGAGATATAAATTTAAACCTTTTAAAACATGGAAAAAAAAGTTTTAGGTTGAGGTAGATGCTCATATTCTTTTTTTTATCTTTTAATATTTAAAGTCTTACAGACAACTGAACTGTAGATAAAATGATGACTTTTGTAATTGAAAAGTATAATCTTTTTTTCTCCTAATGAAAACTTTTTATTTTAGCTGAGAGAAAGCATTTTTTGTGTGTTATTGATTTTTCATTTGGAGTTGAAATTTGTATCATTTAATGAAATCCTGTAAGAACTTTTCATTTCCTGAAGAGCCCTGAATTTGTAAGGTTAAATTTTTATAGATAGGTAAAATCTTGATACCAAATAATGAAAAATTGTTCCCTCCTCTTAGGTTGGACCACAGACATGGAATGAAGTATGTGCTATCAGATATGATTTTTGTGTTGCTTTCTTTTGTTTATCTTTGGTACGAGTATAAGTCTTATTTTTGATGATGGAATGGTTGTTTAAAAGGGACAGGAACATTACTGCTACTGTTAATACTACCACTACCATCACTGCTATTACGGGTTGATTGACTGTTGTCCTTTGTTCTCATAGAGAACCAAAATGACAGCACTATGTTACAGTCCAGTTATAGTGTGTCTGACTGTGTCTGATCAGACCAGTACAATCCTGTAGTGCTTTGCCACAGATAAGACACAAATAGTCCATATGAACATGGGGTAATGTCTCGAATTTTGCATGTCTTATACTTCTTCTTGGATACTTTAGTTCTGCTTTGCTTATAGAGCACAGTACTTTCTCTGATGAGAGCACACCATCGTGGGCAGTCCTGTGTCAGTTCTTTTATGTCATACAGAGATGCTGAAGTTCTTAAGAGAGACCATGAGAATGTCCTTGTATCGCTTTTTCTGACCACCTTGACAGCACTCGCCTTGTGTGAGTTCTCCATAAAATAATTTTTTGGGGGCTAGTGTACATTTGGCATTCAAACAATGTGGCCAGCCCTATGGAGTTGGGCTTTCTGCAGTAAAGTTGGAATGCTCTGCAGTTTAGTGCAAGAAAGGACTTCAGGGTCTGGTATCTTATCCTTCCAGGTAATCTTCAGAATATTCCTAAGATAATTCAGTATCCTGGCAGAAAGCATACCACAATGAGTTCAGCACTATAACTGTAGACTTTCAGTCTGGTAGTCAGTCTAATACCTCTTCCCTCCCACACTTTTATTCAGAGCTTCCCAAACACTGAGCTAGATCTGGCAATGTGTGTATCAATCTCATTATTAATGTGGACAACCCTGGAAATTATACTGCCAAGGTAAGAGAACTTATCCACAGCATTCCAAATGTCACCATTTACTGCAACTGATGGTTCCACATATGGGTGGTGTGGTACTGGCTGATGGAGGACCTGGGTTTTCTTGGTGTTAATTGTTAGACCAAACAGTGCAAGCAGCAGAGAAATTATTCATACCTTTTTTGCATCCCAGCTTTGGAGGCTGCATTGAGTGCACGATAACCTGCAAATAGAAAATCAAGCAGCAACATTCCTCCACTTTAGTTTTGGCTTGTTGCTTTGCAAGTTGAAGAATTTGCTATCAGTGTGTTACTATTATTACTATTATTATTATTTTAAGAGATCCTCATAGCAATCCTGGAATGTAGGTACTATTTTTATCCCCATTTTACAAATAAGGAAACTTGAGGAAATAAGGTTAAGTGATTTGCCCAAGGTCACATAGCTAGTAATTGTCTGATATTACATTTGAACTCATGTTCCTGAATCTAGGCCTGGTTATCTATCCAATGTGGACACTTGCTTGTCTCTACAGGACTTTTTAAATTTAATTTTTAAAATTAATTTTTAATTTTTTTCACTTAATGAAAAACTTCCAGTTTTATGTAAAGATAGTTGTCAACAATTATTTTTTAAGATTTTGAGTTTCATATTTTTCCTTCTTTCCTCCCTTACCACCCCCTCCCCAAGACAAAAAGTTATACAAGCACAATCATTTAAAATATTTCCATATTAGATATGTTGTGAAATAAAAATAAAAACAAAAGAGAAAAAAACAAAAGAAAGGGGAAAAACACATTTCAAAAAATAGGTTTTGAGATGCATTGTCTCCATAGTTCTTTCTTTGGATGCAGATGGCATTTTCCATCCCAAAGCCACTGGAATTGTTTTGGATCACTCTATTGCTGAGAAACACTAAGTCTATCATGGTTGATCATCACACAATGTTACTGTTACTGTACAGTGTTCTCCTGATTCTGCTCACTTCATTTAGCTTCAGTGCATGTAACTATTTCTAGGTTTTTCTGAAATTAGCTTGTTCATCATTTCTTATAGAATTAGATTTCATTATATTCATAAACCATAACTTGTTCAATTATTTCCCATCTTTCTTCAATTTCAATTTTCTTGCCACTACAAAAAGGGCTGCTACCAAAATTTTTATAGTCTTTTCCTCTTTTATGATCTCTTTGAGATATATAGACAGTACTGGTACTGCTGGATCAAAGGTATAACTCTTTGGACATAGTTCCACATTTCTGTCCAAAATAGGTGGATCATTTCACAACTCTACCAACAATGCATTAGTACTTACTTTTCCTATATTCCTTTTAATATTTATCATTATTTTTTCCTGTCATTTTAGCCAACCTGAGAGATGTGAGGTGGTATCTCAGAGCTATTTTAATTTGCATTTCTTTAATCAATAGTGATTTAGAGCATTTTTCCATATGATTAGAAAAGGTTTTAATTTTTTCATCTGAAAATTATCTATTCATATCCTTTGATCATTTATCAATTGGGGAATAATTGTATTCTTATAAATCTGACTCAGTTATCTCTCCGTTTTAGAAATAGGCTTTATCGATGATGAAACTGAAACTATTTCCACTCATATGAAAGAGTGTTCCAAATAACTATTAATCAGAGAAATGCAAATTAAGACAATTTTGAGATACCACTACACACCTGTCAGATTGGCTAAGATGACAGGAAAAAATAATGATGAATGTTGGAGGGGATGCAGGAAAACTGGGACACTGATGCATTGTTGGTGGAGTTGCGAACAAATCCAACCATTCTGGAGAGCAATCTGGAATTATGCCCCCAAAATTATCAAACTATTCATACCCTTTGATCCAGCAGTGTTACTACTGGGCTTATATCCCAAAGAAATACTAAAGAAGGGAAAGGGACATGTATGTGCCAAAATGTGGCAGCCCTTTTTGTAGTGGCCAGAAACTGGAAAATGAATGGATGCCCATCAATTGGAGAATGGTTGGGTAAATTATGGTATGTGAATGTTATGAAATATTATTGTTCTGCAAGAAATGACCAGCAGTATGAGTACAGAGAGGGTTGGAGAGACTTACTTGAATTGATGCTGAGTGAAATGAGCAGAACCAGGAGATCATTATACACTTCAACAACAATACTGTATAAGGATATATTCTGATGGAAGTGGATATCTTAGACAAAGAGAAGATCTAATTCAGTTCCAATTGATCAATGATGGACAGAATCAGCTCTATTACCCAAAGAAGGAACACTGGGAAATGAGTGTGAACTGTTTGCATTTTTGTTTTTGTTATCAGATTATTTTTAACTTCTGAATCCAATTCTTCCTGTGCAACAAGAGAAGTGTTAGGTTCTGCACACATATATTTTATCTAGGATATACTGTAACTTATTTAACATGTATGAGACTGCCTGCCATCTAGGGGAGTGGGTGGAGGGAGGGAAGGGAAAAATCAGAACAGAAGTGAATGCAAGGGATAATGTTGTAAAAAATTACCCATGCATATGTACTATCAATAAAAAGTTATAATAAAAAAAGAAAGAAAGAAAGAAAAAGAAATAGGCTTTATCAGAGACACTGACTTTAAAAATTGTTTCCTAACTACTTTCTTCCTCCCTTCTAATGTTGGCTACATTGGTTTTGTTTGTGCAAAACCTTTTTAATTTTATATATTCAAAATTATCCATTTTGTATTTCATAATTTTCTCTATTTCTTGTTTGGTCATAAGTCTCCTCCCCTTCCCAAAGATTTGACAGATAAACTATCCCTTGCTCTCCTAATTTGCTTATATTATCACCTTTTTTGTCTAAACTATTTCTACCTTATCTTGATATAGGGTGTAAGCTGTTGTTCTGTGCCTATTTTTGCCCATACTATTTTCCGGATTTCCCAGCAATTTTTGTCAAATAGTGAGTTCTTCTTCCATGAGTCTAAGGGTTTATCATTGACTATTGTGTCTTATGAACTTAACTTATTCCATTGATCCACCAATCTTTCTTAGCCAGTACCAAACGTGGACCTTCTTTTAAAATCTAAAACTTAGACAACAGTGGTTTCGATGTGAAGCCTTAAAACTCTGCCAGTAATTCCTGCATTTAACTTTTGAGTTGAGATTGACACATTCTTTTCTCCAAAATACAATAGATGCCTGGAGGCTTTCATAAAATTTTCACCCAGCACAAGCTCCCACAACTTCCTGTTGCTATTGCACAGTTCACATTTGAAGGCACCTATGCGAAATATTTCCTGGGAGAATTGCCAGGAGCAAAACACTTTCTGTAAAGCTACCAGACTCAAAGACAGAATTAGAATTTGGGAGGAGGGAGTTGGGAGTAGAGAAAAACCTTTCATTCTGTTCCTATCATTTTCTTGGCCAGCCATCTTAGTAACCCTGAATGGTCAGTCAGGACACTCAACAAGATAGTAGAAATCAAGAGTCCCACTATAATTGATGAATTAGCTTTCAGCTCTTCAAGATAGAACATCCTCTCTTGCTCCCTGGAATCTGCTCAGGCTGAGGCAAGATATTCAATAATGTCTTGGATAATTTAGGGCTCTGTGGCAATATCAGACTTGAGAGATGCCAGATGAGTATTTTAACACTTCCAAGGTTAGATAGCCTCAGCTGGACTCTAAAATTAATATTTATGAAATATTTATGTATATTATACTAAGAGAGACTTGAATAAGAGTTGCTGTGTATCTGAAGCCTTGTAGCTCAGTGGTGGTATTTTCACGGTGCCACAAGGCTCTTGTAGGAGGGGACTGGGAGAAGATGCTGGAATCACTTCTAGTTAATTCAAAGACAAGAGGCAGTAGTAAACACTCCGTCCTTGGGAGTATCATTGGAGGAAAGAAAAATAAAGCTGGCTTGTTGGTTGTTTTAATCTAGATATTTCCAGGAGGGTCCACTCTCATCTTTATGTAATGTTCATCTATTTAATTAGCATATATTAAGCATCTACTATATGCCAGGATTGCAGTAATTCAAAAGAAATGTGAAATGTGCAAAATTTAGAGCCATTTCTATTTCAAATATTCATATTCACTATTTTTGTCTAACTTGTGGTAGAGTTTTCCAAATTCTGATTTGATCAGCCACAGTCAGACACTCTGTACCTTGACACAATACAAAGGAAGGAGCACAAAGGACAATAATCAACCAACCAACCAACCAATCAACTGATCAACCAATCATGTGCCAGGTACTGTGAAAGTTTCTGAGAATATCAAGAAAAAATGTGACTTCAAGGAAATAATATTCTACTGGATTGGGAATGGAAAACTGGTGCACAGAAAAGTAAATGAACAACATAGACAAAGTAATAATTTCTGGGGAGGGAAAGATCAGGAAGACTCCCACATAGGAACTGGTGCTTGAGCTAAGCTTTGAACGAATTAATGTATTTTCAGGGTTAGAGATGAGGAAAGAATGCATGGTAGGCATGGAGAACAGCATGAACAAAGGCATGGAGAGGAAGATTACCTTGAATAGTTAATGGCAAGGAGGCCACTTTGACCAGGGTGAATATAATCCCAAGAAATAATCTCAACCTTCTTATGTTCCAAAACTCAGCTGTGCTCTTTCCCCCAGGGATAATCATGCTGTTCTAATTTCAAGGAATCCCATAGCCTCCTAGATGGAAGGAACCCCAGAGTTATCTCCTCTAATATACATCTGATTAACATTTCTAACAAGTGGCCATCCAGTCTGTTCTTGAAATAAGAGGGAGTCCATTTGCTCTGGGAGCACTCCCTCACCTTGAGATTGGAAGAGCACCACTTACTCACCCGTATAATCCAACTCCTGATCATCATTTTGTTTTCTGACCTGGGATCCTTTTCGGTAGTCTGGTGGCTCTCTGGATTTAGCACTGATATGTAATTAAAATTGTTGTTTTTGTTGTTAAGTTAATTTTTAGTTATGTCCAACTTTCCATTACTCCATTTAGGGTTTTCTTGACAGAAATACTGGAGTGGTTTCCTGTTACCTTCTCCAGCTAATTTTATAGATAAGGAAATAGAGAAACCAGGTTGTGACTTGCCAAAGGTCACACAGCTATTAAGTGTCTGAGGCCAGATGTGAACATAGGAAAACGAGTCTTTCTTATTCCAAGCTCAATATGTCAATGTACCACTTAAATAGTAATTGTTTCTGTTTTGGCCAGAAACATTGAGGATTTTCTCCTTTAAGACTGATTTATTATTTTTTTTTTACTATGTAAAATAAGCCATTCTTTCCTTAGCTCTTAACTAACCTCAATCACTGACTAGGCATTGTCTCAGTCAAACTGAGGTTTGTTAAAGATCTAAACTTAAAAAAGGTCATCATGGTCTCTCACTGTATTCAGAGCCATTTTTAGTCAATCTGATCTATATCTTGCCACTAGACTGAAGAAGAACACGAGGCTGGTGACTTTCCACAGTCCTCCCTCACTGAAATCCAATTCACTTGCACATTATGGCACCATCTCCCTCATGTCATGTTCTCCTCTAAGAACAAATGACAAACACCCAAATTACTGAAACTCAAATTTCTGAAATTATGCATTCCGTCAGCCTCAGCTTCCCCAGCCACAGTCTCTACAGGCTTGAGACACCACACCTGATTCTGTTCCATTTGTTGGGAACTATTATTGCTAGGCAATTTTTGCTGACACCAAGTCTAATTTTGTCTCTTTGCAACTTCTCCCCATTCTGCCTCATTACTTCAGAATGAGAAAAACAGATGCACTATGTTAGACCAATTTTCCCATCATGCACATGAGAACATCTCTTAATAACTCTCCACTTATTTCTACCTTGAGAACAGGTAGAAAAAAATGTCTAATACCTCCTCTGTAATGACACCTCTTGGAATACTTGAAAGCAACTATCACACTTCTCCTAATTCTTTCCTTTCCCAAACTAAATATTCTTATTTGGCATAAGGCAAAGGTCCTTCACCGTACTAATTTCCTCCTTCTCCCACCTGCCTCCCATGAAGAGGTGATCTCATTCCTTACCAAAGCCAATCCCCCTACCCACAAAAATGATCCCATTCCATCCTGCCTCCTTCCAAAAGTTTTTACTTTTGTCATCCCACTTAATTATCTTCAAGCTCTATTAGCTACTTCATTACTGCCTACATATATACTGATATTTCAAAATACTTGATGCTTCTGTCTCTGTTAACTAATTTTTTTCTACCCTTTGTGGCTACACTCCTCAAGAAAACTATCTGTAATAAGTGCCCCCACTTTCTTTCTTCTTTCTTACTTCTTAACCCCTTACAATCTGGCTTCTGACCTCATCATTTTATTGAAATTTCTCTCTCCAAGTACTAATAATCCCTTAATTACCAAACCCAAAGGATTTCTCTCAATTTTCATTCTTTTTGATCTCTGCAGCATTTGACATCCTCTTTTTAATATTTTCCTCTCTCTAGGTTTTGGGGATTCCATTCCCTCACTCCAGGTTCTCCGTCTCCCTATAAGATTTCTCCTTCTCAGTCTCCTTTACTTAATCTTCATCTTGATCATGCCATTCAACTAGATTCTGCCCTACAACATAGGATTCTGTTCAGTTCCCTCTCCTTTCTCCCTTTATGCTATTGCACTTGATGAGTTCATCAGTTCCTATGAATATAATTACCATCGTTATACTGATGATTCTCAATTCTTTTTATCCTGCCCTAACTTTTCTACTAACCTCTAACTGCTGGTTAGTGTGTGAAGCCAGATTTGAATTCAGGGTGATGAATTCTTCATTCAAAAACCCAGTGCTCTACCCATTGTGCAACCATTTGAGCCTATTAGCTGACCTTTATATGCATAGATTTATTAGGCACCTTGTATCATTCATATCATTAGATCTTCACAACAGTCCTGTGCAGTGGGTATTTTTAATGTCCCCATGTACATATTAGGAAACTGAAGCTGAGAGGGGTTAAATGCCTTTCCCAGAGTTACAGAATAAGTGTCAGAAACAGAATTCATGCTCAGTTCTTCCTGACTACAAGTCCAGAACCATCTTCTGTGAAGACTAGAACACAGTAAGGGAAGAACTCCATCCAATTACCTGATTCTATGATCCACGCTATATCATGCCCAATGTGAAATTAGCTGAAGCTGAAATGCATTATTAGGAAAGAAAAACAGAATTAGAACTAAAAGGGTTGAATGGTCTTGCAAGATACTTAAGGTTTTTTTGTAATGATTTAACGTAACCCAAAGATGCCAAATTTCTGGACATTAGAATGTTTAGCCACTAGGTACACATCTCTTTGTCATGAACAGCAAAAACCTCACTCTAGCACCTTGTTCTAGACTCTATGCAGAGCAAGGTATCCCCTTTTTGTTTTCATTATTGCAGGGTGCCCCTTGCTTATTTCAACCAATGTTTTGGACATACTATAAAACCTTCTTTTGGGAATATGGCTTTAAAAATGGACTTAAGATGTTTAGAGCCTGTGGGGATTTGGGTAAGTTCTTAGGTTGGCTATTCCTGACAATATGTAGAGAAGTGTTTCCATCTTACTCATTATCACTCCACATCAGGATGTCTTTTTCTTTTAAACAATTAGTTGCAATTATTACATTAGTACATTAGCCTTCTTGATCTTAGCCCACAATTTATGGACTCCATTTTCTTGGCTCCCTAATTCCAAAGACTATAATGGGCTCTTGCATAGAATTGCATGCCCTATGTGATTTGGGTAGTCTCTTGTTCTAGCGAAAAACTTTTGATTGAAGCATTGTGGAGGAATTGAATCCTAGTTTTCAATTTTAGTTAGCCTAGCCCTCCTCTGAAGTGACTGAAATGATGAAAAATATTGTGGCATTGATGAGGTCCTGGGTGCAGTGGTCAGAGAAAGAATGAAATATTGATGGAATTTTTCCCTGAAGCAGGGCACAAACAGGAATCAATTTAGCTTCATAGTCCCACCCTCTGTGAAAGTTCCCCTCCTGCCTGCGGGTGGCCTCCCATGCTGTATCCCCAAGAAATCCAAGTTGTCAAACTCTGGAAGCCCCCCTCTGTGGAGGTGTTAAGCAACCTTGTCTTGCTATGTCCTGTCAGAAATGCCAGTCATGTCTGAAGTTGTTTCCCCTATAAATCTGTCCAAAGTTGCCAAACCCCTTTAGGTCAGTCTGCCAGGACACTCTGTCTCATGGTATCTTTCCCCTCCTACCCACCTCTATGCTACATGGTATCTCTTCTCTCATCCCCAGCTATGCCTTATGGGGTTTTTCTCCTTCTAGTTAACTCTTTTAGGGTTCTGCCAGCTTAGGGCATGCTCCAGCCTCATGGGGTATTCTCTTTCTCCTGGGTAATTATGAATTCCACTAGGGAACCCTTTTTCTTGATATGTGTTCTTCCATCTCTATCTTATATTTACCTTTCCTAGTCTATTGTATCTCTTCATTTTGTCACAACCTCTTCTCCTAAATAAACCTTCCTTTTGCCAAAAAGAATAGCCATTGTGAATTCTTCACATGACTGAACCCCAACATTTGGTGCTCTCCCAAATCCTATCATCTGGTCCTTATAAACCACATAATGCAAACAAAGTTGGTCTTGTATTCAGAGTCCTGGGTTTACAAAGGATTGGGGTGATGCTCTGGAAACATTGCTAGGTACAGGCTCAGAAGACTTTGGTTCACATCTTTAATCTGCCCTCCTATTATTTCTTTTGATCTTCCAAAGTCCCTTCTGGTATTTTGTGAATTGCTTTAGACAAGCAACAATTCTGACACGGTTTCATTTTGTGACAGTAATGGTAATATATTTTCACTTCTACTAATACTAGTATTATAGTATAATACTCAGGACAGCTGACCTTAATAGACGACATTATATTGAGTTAGTTTCTTTAACTTTAGTTAGTTGTAAGTTGAGTGTTGGATTTTTGTGCATTTGCTTGAGCTTCATTACTCTCTTTTGTTATGTTTTTAATTCTCCCCCCTCTTTCTCTCTGTCTCTGCCTGCATCATACACACACACACACACACACACACACACACACACACACACACACACACACATTTTCTCTGTGTGTGTTTTAAAGAACTGACATTATTACAAGGCAACCTGCAAAGGTTGTAACTGTAAGAGTATATTACAATGACTACAAGAAATATTACAGAGGCTGTTGGTATGGGGGAAGTTAAGCATTTGAAAGATCATTCAAATCTATTATATTAAAAGGATTCTGTCACACTGAATCACAAAGGAAAATGGTAAAACACACACACACAAGAAATGACATCAAGAAATGATAAAGTATAGTTGCACAGAAACCTAATTAATCATCAGGAAAAAAAGCTGAATTAATTCTCAGAAGACAATGAAAGATTTCAGAGGAACCTTACAGTTGGAGCGTCTATTATTGGTTCTTTTATGGTGTGATATTTAGGCATCTTGAAGTTGAAAGAATGGTGAAATGACTGATGAATGAAACTGTTGGCTACTCACATGGCCCTCTTATTGGAATCTAAGCCCTTGTTCTTTAAATTCTGGGCTCTGTAGTTGATTCTTCATCTCATTTGGTCCAGAATCAGACCTCTTTCTAACTCACTTTTTTTTTGGCTATCTTCCTCCATTAGAACATAAACTCTTTGAGGGCAGGGAATGTCTGTTTTTATGTTTTTTATGTCCTTCCTCAGCATTTAGCCTACTGCCTGGAAAATAGGGTATATTTAATGAATTCTTATCTCCCCCATCTCTCCTTTCTTCTCCTTCAACCACCTAGCCATATGGCTATGAAAGAAACTTGTCACAGGCACTACAAAAACTGGAGTCTTAAAGTTAAAAGTTAGAGAAAAAGGCAGTTCCTATCAATAAAACCTAGTTTTTAATTCAAAGCTAACTCCAAACTATTGTTAGAATAATTCCAAGTGAGCCAGTATTATCTGAGCATTTTTATCACACGGCTAAACATCCACCCTCCAAAAATAGTTAGGTAAGTTAGGTAATATTTAACAATATTAGGCCAAGAAGTCTTGTCCTTACTGAGGGAATAGTGAGTTCTTATACACATGTTGATATATGCTGAGGTGTAGAATTATTCCAGGAATACAGAAATTCCTAAGTGGCGTACTATAGCATGACATGCTGAAAGGTTAAGACATTTATCTGAGAGATAAATACTCTAAGAACTTGCCTGATGTAAACTCCATTAAAAAACATTCAAAATTTGGGAAACTGATCTATTAAATCAAGTGTTTACTATCCAATATGAAAAAGTATGTTTTCAAGATGAAGAATTAAAGAATGTGCCAAAATCTTGTAAAGTCACTGATAAATTTTGTAAAAAATAAGAGCTTTCCACAAAAGGATGTATTGCACCTCAAATATTTGAAATATATAAAACATCATAAAGTTTATTGAATGGAAATTGATTTGATTATTTTACTTTTACAAATAATTTGTACATCACTAGACCCCTTTTGGACCTTGGATTTTTCAGATATAAATAAGAATAAATAAGTCATAGATTAATGACTTCTAAAATCCATTCTAGCTCTGAATTGATGACCCTATGATCCTTTGAATCATTCCTATTGTGTGGGACATAAAAAGACCCCTACCCAAAAATGGCTTTCTATCATAGAAAGCAGAATTATTTATTAGAATCTAGAGAAGCGGACCATCCTGTTCTGTGAGCCGAAGCCCACAGCAGGAGGGCCACTCTCTTGAGAGTGGTCACAGTTTTTATACATTTCAAAGAACCCCCAAAATCCCATCCTCTATATGTTGTGATTGGTTACATAAGTCTATATTCCCCTATTTGATCAGTGGGATGCAGTAGATAAGGTGATATATAGCTTCTTAGGCCACTATACTTCTTTAATCCCTTCTTTGGACAATGGAATGTAGTTCAGGCCTTATCTGAAATCACATGACTCCAGAGAAGCTGAAACTGAGGTCTTAAGGCTTCAATTAATTTAGCTAACAGTCTCTGATCAATATGTGCTTAATCCATAAATTCTTCACCTTTTCCACACACTATGTTAATAGGAATTTGTTATGTTGTAGCAGAAAAATCAAACCAAAAGGGAAAAAAAATTTGCAAAAGAAAAAAGCAAGCAAGCTAATAAACCACCCCCAAAACAAAAGGTGAAAATACTATTCTTTGATCTACATTGAGTCTCCATAGTTCTATCTGGATGCAGATAGCATTTTCTACCCCAAGTCAGTTGAAATTGGATTACAATTACAAATGTGGATTATCACATTTCAGCAAGCATTTAATCAATGCCTATTATATTCCATTCTACTAGATCCTGGACATGTAAGGACAAAAATGAAATAGTCCCTGATCTTAAGGAGTTTATGTCCTTTTAAAAATATTTTATACTTTCTGTTACCAGTTCTTCCTGCCACATAGGATTTGTAGTAAGGAGAACAGGATAAAAAATAGCAAAATAATATTGACAAAGCATTTTGCAAACCTTAAAACACTATACAAATGTTGGCTATCATTATCATTACTGTTATTACTAATAATAAAATTATACCTTTCTTTATGACTCTTATCTTCCCAGTGCACTAGTACACCTTCCTAGGTGTCCCTTGTCTCTCTGGGAACAGCATTGTCAATTGTAACATATAGAGAAGGAAACTGAGGACAAAATTGATAAAGTAGAGATGTTTAGTTTAAGAGAGTAAGTTGATGTGACTCTCCCTTTGCATCTTTAGCTATGTCACATGGTTATGGTGGGAAATCACCCTCATTAATACTCCAGAGCTACTGATACTTGTGTATCTGGAATGTTCACCATTTTCTAAAATGGGAAAAGTCCAATCTCACATCTCTTCTAACTGTGTTAAAAAGCAATGACAAAGGAGTCAGTCAACAAACATTTATTAATTGCTTGCTATGTATTAGGCACCAGGCTAAGCAATGGGAATATAAATAAAAGGAAAGACATCCTCCTTCCTCTAGGAGCACACATCCTTATGGAGAAGCCAAAAGTGGGAGGAGGAGAAATACCTAGTGAGAGAAGTTATTATTTCTCTCTTGTATTTAATAACTAATTATTGAATTAGAATCAAGGTCTTCCCCTTTTCTATTTCCTCATTCAGAAATCAGTCCCTGTAAGTTATCCAGGCAGCCATGGGAGTGGGCTATACAGTACAAGGCTGATATTGACAGGGAAAACTCAAATCTGTTCAAAAGGTATAGTTAGGTGAATTGATAGATTGTGGCCCATTGTGTTTTACTCATACAGATCTGGGAATACATGGTTTCTCTCTTTTGTTATACAGGTGATATGAGTACAGATAAGTTCTTTGACCAAGAATGAGTGATCAGAGTCTTGTTCCTCCTTAGTGTAAGCCAACCTCTCATTCTAAAATTAATTTTCTCATTATTTAAGCAGACAGAATTGATTTCCACCCTTAGGAACACTCGTTCTTTCAATGCACACGAGAATTGAATGGGTTCCATGATTGATCTTTAGTCTTTGAGAGATGGTCAAATTGCCATTCTTTTATTAAAAATATACTAGAATTATTAATAAAATGATTAATTACCCAAAAACTATATCTCTTGAATTTTTTATATGTTATACCAAAAGGAGGGTAGGATGGTCAAATGTATAAGAGTAAAATTGTATGCATATTGTCTCCCATTCCCTCCAATGTGATCCTCTGCCTAAAGATTTCAGGTAAAATTTACTAAAATTTTAAACAAGGAAATTAAAATTAAATTAAATTTTAAAAAATCTATTAAAATAAAATCTAGGTTAACACTCTAGAATTTAGCAAGTAAGTGACTATCTCTTTCCTCCTGGGCCTACTCTCTAAGGAATTGATGGTATCCCTCCCAGAGATCTACATTAAGAATATGAGCAAATTAGGAGGCAGCCAGAGTACCTGTTTCTGAGTCCCTTCCTATGGGTCAGATCTTAGGATAATCTTTTTTTTTTTTTTTGGAGGGGGGAAGAAAAGATTATTTTTTAGTCCATTCATCTAATGAAAGATTTTTTTGTCCTTAACCCATCACTCAGTTTTCTAAAGGAACTTTTTCTAGGAGTTTGAAAAAGGCTTTAGAAAGAAATATTTCTAGAGAAATTAAAGAAGAGGTTTTTTAAAAAAGATGCTCCAACAGATTACACATCTGGAGTATGATTTTCAATTTTGGGAACTATATTTTAGAAAGGACACGAATAAGTTCTTAACTTTTGGGGGCTATATCATGAGTCCCTTTGGCAGTTTACTGACTCATGCTTTTAAATGCATAAAGTAAAACACATGGTATCATAAAGAAAGTCAATTATAATGAAATGCAATTATTAAAATATTTTTAAGTTTATAAATAATAATAATAGATAACATTTACATAGTGTTTACTATATGCCAGGAACTGTGCTAGAAGCCTTAAAATAATTATTTCATTTAATCTTCACAACAACTGTGGGATATACTTATTATTATCCCCATTTTATAGGCAAAGTAACTGAAGCAGACAAAGGTGAAGTGATCTGCCCAGAGTCACATATCTAATATATCTGAGTTCCAGGAAGTGGTATGGTCTGCATAGAACACTTGGTTTGGAACTAAAACATTTCATCTTCCTGAGTTCAGATTTGCTCTCAGATACTTACTAGGTGTATGACCCTGCACAAGTCAATTAACCCTGTTTGCCTCAGTTTCTTCATTTGTAAAATGAGCTGGAGAAGAAAATGGCAAACCACTCTCTGTCAAGAAAACCCTTAATGGGGTCATGAAGAATGGGTAAGACTAAAATATAACAACTTTCTGTCTCTACAAGAAATTGAATTTGCATAATACCTTAAAATTTGCAAAGTGCTTTACAGATATTATTGTATTTGATCCTTGCAACAACCCTGGGAAATATTTGCAATTACCCCCATGTTACAGATGAGGAAACTGAAGCAAACACAGCTGAAACTCAGATTATTTTGAGCCCACACCTGGCATTCTATCTACTTTGCCCCATAGCTGACAGAGCCCAGGTACAGTAAATGATCCAAGATGATCCAAAGGAGAGTAACCAGGATGATGAAGTGATTAGATATTATGGGAAGGAAGAGAACTCACTTCCTCCCAAAGCAGATCTTTCTAATCACTTTTGATATTTTTAAAAATTTTAATTTAAATTTTCAATTAATAAGCATTTGTTTCCTCTTCTAGTAGCTTGAAAATAAAAGAAAAAAATAAAGCCTTTTGTAACAGATAAGTATGGTGGAGGATCAGCACCTGGGTAGAGTTCAATGGCTAGCTGATTGTTGGCTAATGCCAGCTACTGGTATAGAGAGACTGCTGAGCCTGCTTCTGGGAGAGCTGGGATAATATGTAATAGATTGTGGAGCATGCAAAAATAGTCTGCTACCATTTTGGTCCACTAATCATACATTTAGGAGATGCCTTTGTGATTGGACATGAAGCCAGAACTCTAGCTGGCCAGTTGATAATCAATGATAAACAGACCAGATAGGTTTGGGGCTTGTGCATAATAAAGGAAGAAAATTCATTAGCTTCTTGGGGGTCACTATTAGTTGGACCCAGAGAGGAAGAAGAATTCAGCTACTTTCTGATCACCCAAATTGCCTGTGGGAATGAGAGTTGGAGAGGCAGTCTAGAGGAGTTGCTACTTAGTGGTGTGTGTGTATGTACAGAAAAAAGTGAATTTCTGGAGAGGGCATTAGAAGTTGGGAGGGTTTTCTGTAAGAGATTGCACTTGAGTTGAGTCTGGGAGACAATAAGGATTTTAAGAAGCAGAGATGAAAAGAATATGAATTCCCAGCATGGGGAATGGTCAATTCAAAGGCTTGGAGACAGGATAAGGAGTTTCTTGTAAGGGGAAGAGCAAGAATCATGGACATTATGAAGGGGAGTAATATATCACAGTATACAAGCTTCTAGTCATCTCTCTCCTCTGCTTCTTAATGTTCCTTTTTCACAAGAATAAAAAATAGAGGCCCCGCTATAGTTCCTTTTAGCTCAATTTTCATCTGCTTTCTTTTTCTGGCCATAGAACTCCTACTGAAGTATAAGTATACTTAGAAAAGGGAAATATGAATTCAAATCCTAGATGCATAACTTTGGACATGATATTTTGCTTCTCTGAGTCTCAGTGACTTCATCTGTAAATAACAAAATTGGGCCAAATAATTTTTAAGGTCCTATATTTAATACTTGTGCCTTATATGGCCCTAATATGAACTCCAGCAGAGTAGGCCAAAGGGGGCTCTTCTTAAATTGCTATTGTTCTCAAAGCTCCTTTTCTGGGCAGGTTAGCTCCCTTGTTTATAATTTCTTTCTCACCAAGAGATAGGGAAGAGAATCTCAGGGGGTTCTCTCTCTTTTGAAAATTTGTGGAATTGCAAGGCAATTTTAAGAAATTATGACTTCAAAACTTTTGCTTTTCCACTCTAGGCATTTTCTAAAATTATGAGTGTGCACATATAGGTGTGTCAAACTCTGTAACAAAAATGTTAAGGAACACCAATCAATATGGCAATTGTCTGACAGACATAGCCCTCACTTCTTTAGGAGCAATTAATATTGATGTACATGTAGTTTCCACTACATTTTGTCACACTGACCTACTTAATCGGATATGGCACCTACTAAATCCCACTACACTTGGGTTTAGCATCAAAGTCTTTTCTTTGGGAAGAAAAGGGAGGGAAATGTGAAAGCAGAGAGTAGTTAACAGACAATAGATACCTAAAGAAAAAGATTGCCAATAAAATATTTTTTAAATGAACAGAACAACAACAACAAAAAAGAACACGAGGGAATGAAAACAAATGGAACAATTTCGTCTCTACCTTTTAAAATGTGTGTATATGTATGTATGTGTGTATATTTGTGTGTATTTTATGAAAATAACTACCCATTAGAAACTCAGAACACTTTCTTGTTTTTTTGTAAATTGAAATGTTTGTTGATATCATTGAGTTCACATTAAAAAAAATAATCCAGTTCTAGGAGGATCCCAGTCTAAGGCATGCTGATAAAGTGTTTAACAATTAATTCCCTGGGCTTAAAATGTATGCAGGATATACTTTTAGGTTCATTCTGCACAGTGAACATATTTTCCATTCTTTGCTAAAGCTTAAACCTTCAGATGAATGAATGGCCTCCTTGCAGTTCCTTGTATCCTATATCACATTTTTGCCTCAAAGTTGCATTATGGTAATAGCCTCCTAACTGTGCTTTCTGCATCCAGTCTCTTCCCTCTCCAGTAGTTACCCAAGTGATAACTCTAAAGCAGAAGTCTGATTATGAACCCATCTTACCCCTCCCTACCCTCCTGCACCCAAGAAGCTTCAATGCTTCCCATCGTGTGTAGGGTAGAATGTAGATTACTCTGGTTGGCACTGGAAATTGCTAACCAATTACTTTCACAATTACTCCCCTTTAGGCACTTGGCTTTAATCAAATCTATAGGTTTTAATCAAACTGGCTTACTTATTCTTCCTCATATGTGACTTCTATCTTTTGCCTGCTTTCCTTCCTTACTTTGACCTAAGGTTCAGCTCATATTCAACTTCCTAAGGAGACCTTTCTTGATTATGTCACCTTCTGCTTACTCCAATTACTTAGTATTTATTTATTTTAACATCTTTGGCCTCCTTGAATTGTTTTCTTTTTTATAGTAAACTTAACAATTATCAGACAATATTTTAAATAAAAAAGAATAATCTTGTGTAAGAAACTGAATTTCTTTCATGCACATTCTGCCATATGCAGTTTTTAGAAGAAATGAGAAAAATCTCCTTTTTTGTCTCTCTTTTTGTATGTCTTAGTTTTTTTCTGAGTACTTAAAAGTATTTTGTTGATGCTTGTTTGTGTGTGTGTGTGTGTGTGTGTGTGTGTGTGTGTGTGTGAGTGTGTGTGTGAGATCACCTATGACTGCCTACTAATAAATAACTAATACTAATAAATACTAATAAATATCACAAATATGTATAATCCAGGAAAAAAACAACAACAAACACCCACACATCAGCCATATCCTAGAATGCATATCACTAGTCTATTATGGTTTTATATTTACTGTATTTACTTATCTGGGGATATGCTGTACCCTCTAGTAGAGTATAAACTCCTAGAGGACAGGAGCTGTCTAAATTTTTGTATTTCTGAATTAGTACAAAGCTTGGTAAATAATAGACAATTCACGTTTTCTCATTGATCAATTGCATTAAATATACTTATTCCTTCACGATTCAAATGGCCTGGACTAAGCAGGAAAACATAGAGGACTAAAATGCCTTGAATAGTTTGGAAAATGACACTTAACTACTAACTGTTAAAGCAGTGTTCAGGGCAAACGCAAAGAGTCTTGTTGCCAGTTCGGGCTGTTTCTCTGCTAGCTGAGCCCTGCCAACCCTGTTTCCCCTAGTCTGTCTGTCATGTATACTTTACAGACCTAGTATAAGCAAAAGCCTCTGCCCATCCTGTCACTTAAACCAGATTTCTATTAAGTCGGTAAGTAATGATGGGGAGACGTGGGGTGTCAAATGTGCTTTTGGCATGCAAGGAGCCAGCATGTGCTACTTGCTCCATTTGGGTGAAACTGCTCCCATCTGGCTTCCACAGAGAGACGTTGCTTTCCCTCCAGATGGTGCTGAATCTCTCCCCTGATTGCTCTCTTTGTATGGGAAAGCACACAACTCCATCTTGCCTAAGGATATAGCCCTGGAAAGGGAACATCTGGATTGGTTCTAGGTGCCTTGTTAAACACCTTGTAACTTCCCTGTGTAATAGCTGAATGAATCTTGGAGCTATGACAGATGCATTGTGGGCCAAATTATTTACCTGGTTTGACTCAAACTCAATGGAGCTCTTGGAAGGAGAGCAAGAACACTTTGACCCTACTTATTCCTCAACTTCATGATGTAGAGCAGGAGATTTTCAAGAGGAAATATAATGCTCTGCCCACTTCTAAAGGAGCCCTCAAGCTCACTCACACATCTAGCATTCCTTGCCCCAACTCGATTCAGCTTTGGAAGGTCAGCCTGCCATGTAGTAGGAGACTGAAAAGAAGTGAAGGAAACTAGCCAAGCCAGTCAACACTTTCCAGGATGCTGTGAATTCAGCATAGCAGGGTTATATTTCAGCATCAGGAAAAGAATGACAGCTAACCTCTTAGAATATTAGAAGATTTACAAAAGAATCATAACACAATTTTGAGAGAGTTGACCTTGGAGTCAAGAAGTCCTGGAATATGGTACTTACTGGTAGTGTGACCCTGAACAAGTTAGTCTTTAGTGTCCCAGGCAACTACCTAAAATCAATTTTAGAGCAGGTGTGACCTGCATTGGTAGAAGGTTTTTCCTTATTGGGAGGAACTTAAACCAATGACATCATAGAAATGATCCCCATTCTCCCCCCCTACCCAGCCCCTGATACAGTTTACAGAGCAGTTGACATCCCATCTCTTATTTGAACTTCACAGTAGTCCTATGAGCTACTGTGCTAGAGATAATTTTTTTCATATGGTGAAACTGAGATTAGAGTTGAGCTCTGATTTTTCTTGACTTCCATGGGCTTTTCCATGATATTCCTCTGGAAATAATAATGTATTTGGAATTAGAAGATTCAAATAGGTCTCTCTGACATATAATTAGTGTGACCAGGGGCAAGTCATTTTGAAGCTCAGTTTTTGTATCCATAAAACTAAGGGGCTTGCCTAGGTAATTTTTAAAAATTCTTCCAAATCTAAATCATACAAGCCTTATGAATATGAGTACCTCTTAGTTATATGCACTAATTTTGAAGAAATTAGATGGATAATCTCTATTCATTTTCATTTTGATTCTACGATATTATTTAAATATATATGTATACACACATTTATAATACATATATGTATACATATAGATATAGTTATATAAATATCTATATGTATATTTCTATAAACACAATCATGCATACACATATCTACCATTAGATTGTAAGATCCTTTAGGGTGGGGCCTTTTTAAAAATTTGTTTTGTCAAAATTAATAGGTACACATAGGTACTTAATAAATATTTACCGACTGAAAGATTCTATATGAAATATTCATACCAATATATTTACAGTATACAATGTATTTATAATAGTTTGTCTGATCATACTTTGTTCAGTTTAGCATTAATTATTCTTCATTCCCTAAACACTTCCATTTGTTCAACAACATTTATGTATTGACTATTATATTCAAAAAATGTAGTAGGCATTGGGTCTACAAATAAGAGAGATATTATACAATATAATATGATTAGAAACAAAGAAATGTACCTCAATGGAATCTAATACCAGGGGCTTTCTCCTTAACCAAAGGGCCAAAACAAATCATGAAAGATTTTTCCTTTACTGGCTCATTGTCATCACCTAACTACTCTTTAATTTTTATACTCTTTACTCCTCTCTGCTATGGGCTATCACCACCAATTCCTCTTAAAAACACATGAATTCACAAGGCTCAAAGCATGAACACATTTATTTATAGGTGAAAGATGACAAGTAGAATTCATAGCAAAACCTAATGAGAGAGAAAGGGGGGACCAATGAACAATTCTCTCCCAGAGATCTATAGAGTATTTGTGATATTGTCCTGTATAGGGCTCTAGCAATAATGCCTGACTTTTTTTCTCTTTTTCATTGTACAGAGTCACTTTCCCTGAAATTTATATTTGAAGTAACTCTTTTATGGCTATATTGGTTACCAATGTGGTCTTTTATGCTGTTCTATGCTAGCAAGTGCTAATTGTTCTCTTTCCTGCTCTGCATCTCCACAATTTCTAGAAATCTGTATCACAAATTTAAAATGCATCCAAAAGTATCTTTATTTTAGAAATCTCTTTTCCTTCAGTTTCTATAGCCCTCTGGCCTCACATACATAATAGCGATAGGATCGGTGATGTATTTTTTCCTTGAACTATTCTCCCTAGTACCAAATTGTCTCAGGATGTCTAATCATGAGTTGATATTCTTTCTTCTCCAGTTTCTGTCTCCTACCTTTATCAGAGATTTATTTAGATCTAGAGACTCAAGAGAATATCCTTAATCACTAGATCATATTTGAACCAGGGGTGTGCACCAACTTGAACTGGCTCACATTTTCAGTGTGAGCAATTTTATTATAGAAATGAGGACATGTTAGAAATCAGAGCTTCATTTATTGTTTATTGTCTAGACTTAAGGGAAAGGGGGAAAGTTAATTATATAAACCAAATTTAAAAGTGTGTTGTCCATATATTTTGGGGAAGCTGGTTGTATAACATATACCAATATACCTCTTCATGTTTCCTTCTGGGACAGCTGGACCAAGTTATTAAAAATAGCCAGGGCTGCCTCTTAAAATAAACAGATGAGAGATGGGGAGTCATACATTCCTCCAATAATTATCCTGTGTTAGGAAGAAAAAGATTTGTGGTCTCCATTATACAAACAATTTTGATAAAAGAAAAAGTGAATTAAAATACAAAGATAAAATCCAAGCAAAAGTGTTGTAAGAAATTTGAGGGAAAAGATATCTATTTGACTTGGGAAGTAGTAGGTAGAATGAGGCATGAAAAACTTCATGGAAATGTGGACTTTTGAGGTAACCTAAAATCCATCAACAAATGTGTGTAGACAACATGTGCTGGTAAATGTTTTTAACAACTGGCTCTTTGGGGAAATTGTATATGTAGGACACACTTTCAAGTTTAATCTGTGTTATTCAAGTTTTCTCCATCTCTCTCTTAAAGCCTAGAAATAAACAAAACAATAAATTAAGCCTTGATTTAAAGCATCTGCTGACTATTGAGGTGTAAATGCTCACACTGAAAATTTAATCTTGAGTTGACATGAGCTCCAGCTTCAGCACATCACTGGGCATATATTATAGGCATGGAGTATAGTGTGAACAAGCGCATGGGGATGGGAAGGGAAAGAATAAGAATAGAGATCAGAAAATGGCCCATTTTATCTTGAACATAAGACATACAAAAGATGAAGATTTAAAATGGGGTCACACAGGTAAATTAGACCCAATTTGGAGATGAATATGAATGCCAGGACTGTATATTTTATTAGGTGTCCTTTGGGAGCCACTGCAGAATTTTGTAGAGAAATGACATGAAAATGATGATTAGGAAAGGTTACTTAGACACTGATAAGAAGTAGGGAGGCACCATGGCATGATGGATAGAATGCTGGATCAAACAGATATAAGTTAGATATTTACTTTACAAATACTCCCCTTTTAGAGAGAGCTAGAATAATGGATAGAATTCTAGCCCTGGAGTTATGAACATCTGGGCTCAAATCTAGTGTCAGATACTTATGAGCTCTATGGCCCTGGCAAGTCACTTCACCTCTATTTGTCTCAGTTTCCTCACCTGTAAAATGGGGATAATAGTAGCATCTAACTCCTCAGGTTGTTATGAGGATCAAATGAGATAATATTTAAAAAAGAACTTAGCATTTTGCCTGGCGCGTAGTAGGCACTTAATAAATGCTTGTTTCCTTCCTTCCTTAGTAGTTCTATGACCTTATGCATGTTACTGAAATTCTGGCACCACAGTTTTTTTTTTCTGAAAAATGGAAATAATAATAGAATAAATTTAAGAGGACTTGATAATTGTATGTAAAATTTTTAGCTAATCTTGAAGTTCTAAAAGGATATGAGCTACTACTATTAAATATAGACAAAGAAAAATACAGCCCCAAAATAGTTGAGTCTATTATGAGAATCTAGCTAAGAATAGACAAGGATGCGACTTAAGATGGTTCTTATTGTACTTTAAATTGGAAACAGTTTGTAGGAGGGAGATTTCTCATTGGAGCCCTCGATCTGTGGAAATTGGATTTAGATCTACCAACTCATAAGCCATTGGTTGCTGAAGAAGTTATGGCCATCCTGCCTAGATTAAGTGAGAAGTTTCTTTCTAAATGCCTATAGTTTAATTTCTAATCTCAAAATTAAATATTACTTATGACTTTAACCTCTAGTTGTAATTCTAGTCAGCACAGTGGTAATAATAAAACATTCAGCATTTTGCTGTTCATCCTTCATCCAAAGAAAGATGAAAAGCTGTTTGGTCAACGGTAACCATAAATGATTCCAAAATCTAGATAAGGAAAAACTTCCTAATTATAATATAATTATCTCAAGATAGAATGAGTTGCTTCTAAAAGAAATGAGTTCCTTATCATTGGAGATTCTCAAGCAAGGGCTAAATAATTGCTTGTTGATGTTGTAGAAGTGTTGTAATAGATGGACTCTGGAGTCCTTTTTCACTTCCTCTCATCCTCCGGTCAGGTATGCAGTCTAAATGAAAATCATTACTAAATCTTGTTACCTGTTCTGTTAATCCATAGTATTTCATCAAAAAGATCTCAGAATAAAAATTTAAAGAATAATAATTCAGGTGTTAGCTGTTAAAAGAATCCTGGCACCATGCCATGGCATGTACAATAAGATGCCAGACATTTAGAAGAAAAAGGAAAGCTTTTCTCAGAATTTCTATACACCTGGATTTAGAGTTTGTGGTAGACATGACATTCAGGTGATTGATTAAATTTATTGCTCTTCATCTCTGTATACTGGCTTCATGGAGGTATGGTTAGAACACCAAAAATTTCCTTTGTGGCTTTTGCAAATTTTAACATGAATGATTTATGTTCCCGAGAACAGCTCACTTTGACAAATTGACTTTATAATCTGGGGCTATGTTTAGATAACTGAACCAGCTCAGATGGTACTAAATGATGCCCAGAAGGCTAAAAAAGACCTTTCTATTGTTTTTCACTATAGTCCCAAAACACATCCAGGTGTCATTGGGAAAGTGACTGGTTAATTTGTCTATAAATTTTTGAAAATTTAGCACAATTTCTCTCTGCCTCTGTCTCTCTCTGTTTCTTCACCCCTCCCTTTCTCTTTCCTCTCTTCTCTCTCTCCCTCTTTTCTTCTCTGTTTTGTTCCTTCCATCCTGTTTCTCATGCTAAAATTAGAAAATTCCCTAATAGTGATTCAATTTCAATTACTTTTTGATAGGGGCAGCTAGGTGGCACAGTGGATAGTGCACCAACCTTGAATTCAGGAGGACCCAAGTTCAAATCTGCTCTCAGACACTTAACACTTCCTAGCTGTGTGACCCTGGGCAAGTCACTGAACCCCAGCCTCGGGAAAAATTTTTAAAAAATTACTTTTTGATAAAGAAGGCTAGAAACTGTGATATCAGCAAGTTTTGTGTGTTAACCAATTATTGATAAATAATGTATTTAAATATTTCAAAGTAAAACTTTCTCCATGTGAAAAAAACAAAGTACTATGACATAAAAAATTCAAGATATAATTTGTGGACAAAAATTTATTAATTATGATAGAAGATAAATAATAAAAGTGGTCAGTGGCAGTGTTGAATAACAAAAGATCTCTTATGGAACTCGCTCATTGCTTATATGCTTGGAAGAGTGGGCATTCCTGAGAATGGCAATCAACTTTGATTGGTTAATAATTACTGAGAAAAATGAATATTATAATGTGAAGTGGATCCATTCTAATTAGGGGCTGGTGGAATGTGATTTTGAACACTCTCACTACTAGATCATCCCCTAGCTTTGGGCATCCTAGACAAAGGTTCTATCCTAAATTTGAGTAGAACACAATGAGCTTCTGACTCTAACCCTAAATGCTTCCTGACTCCTGCCTCCTCCCTTGGGCAGGGTCTAAATAAGATAGAGAAGAAAATTAATCTAATCTCATTATCTGCAAAGTCCTTTAGATGCTGACTTGACCCAATGGAGAATGAAGAAACAGAAAGGAAACAACCTAGATTTTTCTCAATAAGTGACATTTTAATAATTATTTCTCTCAGTAACATTCATTATATGTAACACAATGAAGTTTAAAAAATACTTTAGATATATTGCTGCAATTGAAAAGAGTTATCATTTAAGCATCCATGGATAAATAAATGTCAGGGGATTCATGGAGTTGAAATAAGAAAACAAAACAAAACAAGATACAAACAAGTTTCACTAGTAACTAACTGAAATGTGAACATAGGTAATAAATTACAATAGTTTTTGCAGTATTTATGACTTTGGCACCAATAAAAATCACAGATATTTTCATATTGATGAGGTAATAGGGAACCTCAAAATGATGAGGTAAATGACACATATATTGTATCTAGGTTATATTGTAACACATGTAAAATGTATGGGATTACCTGTCATGGGGGGGGGAGGGAGTGGAGGGAGGGAGGGGATAATTTGGAAAAAATGAATAAAAAAAAATGATGAGGTAAATGAACCCAATGAGGAGGTATATACCTCAATAGGTTAACTGAAGTCTAGTGGCAGGATTCGGGGTACAGGGAGTCACATAGAGCTTTCCTGCAACCCCCTTAGGATTTGGTGCAAGGATACAAAGTTAAATCAGGTCTAGTGGCAGCGAGAGTCCCCTATAAATGAATTTATAGGCCTAAAACCTATGGGTAAAAAGATGTTTATTGCCAGGTTTGGAAGCAAGGTTAAGGTCTGGTTAGTAAAAGGCATTAGATAGAGGAAGATATACGCCAAAAGCGGCGGGGACAAAGAATCTCTGATACAAACATCTTGGCTGGCATCTTTCAAATCTCTGACCCAAGATGATTCTAGCTTTGCTGTTTTTATCTGCTTGAAGAAGCAATGGGCAGAGTTCAGCTTAATTCCTTGAAGGCCAGATTTTTGGCGGGCTTTATCCAAGCCAGCTCAGATCTGGTGGGGGGTGCTGGATACAAGCCCAAACTAGTTTGACCAGATCTTATATCAAAGGGGGCTGAAAACCCAAACCAACTGGGGGGCTGGGTACAGCCCAAACTGGCTCAGATATGAATCTTTTCTCCTAGGAATATCTTGTCCCAAAGGTAGATCAGACAAGGAATCTTAAAGGGGCTACGCCCGCTACAATGACATTATAAATATCTCAAAATATCATTTATATTCATAACTATTTTCAAGTTCCTGAGATTATTAGCTCTAATGCTAGAAAATCACTTTTGATAAAACTCTTTCTATTTACTGAATGCTTTTTAATAAAATTTATTTACTTTGTAATCCTGTATGTTTTATTTTATGTGCTTTAAAAACATTATTCTGAGACTGAGCCTATAGGTTTTACCAGAAGGAGTCCTTTGTAGAAAAAAAAAATGTTAAGAACCCTCTTACAGCCAACAATTGTTAGCTTTGTAACTATGGATAATTCTTTTTTAAAAAAATATATTTTATTTATATCTTTTTTTTTTTTTACATTCTCTACATTTCCCATTTTATAATTCAATTACTGACTTTTTTCTTTATATTACAATCAATTCTGCAGGTGGAAGGGAGGTGGTGAATTTGTCTTGAATTGTTTCTTATGACAAAAATAACCAATTCAGTGATCAATACAAGATAAAAAATTTACTTGTTTTATGAATTATTTTAAGCAGCATTAAAGATGCCCTTTCCTATACTCTCTATCCCCAACATTACCTTCCTCTAAGCTGTAAGTAGGGAAGAAATCATTCTTCAAGTCTATCATTTTTTTTTTTTTTGTTTGTTTTTTGTTTTTTGTTTTTTTATCCCTTGATGGGGGTGGGGGGGGTGGGGCTTGTTACTCGAGAGTGTGCCTTCCTAAAAAGAAACTGCAGAAAATTTAGAGTGATGAAAAAAAGTGTTACAATTAACACCAGCATGAAAGATACCTAAGTGCTTTCACACAAATAGTACTTTTCAACAACATTGTGCGTTTTTGACAATGATGCAGTTTACACCTCATCCACACCTCTCTACTTTTATCTGTGGCCCCCAATAAATCAGCCTCAGGGAGTCCATGGAGTTGTAAAACCTCCAGCTATAGGGAAAACATCCTTTGTGAGATAACCCTTTCACTTGTGTACAATTCTAATTGTTTGAGGTCCTCTCCTCCTCCCCACCATCCAATGACCCTAAATCTGCCTGTAGAATTTTAGAAATGATTTTCTAGCATTAGATCTAATAATATACAGCTAGGCCAGTGTGCCTTTCCTGAAGTGGATTAAGCACCGTGATATAGACAGAATGTCAAGGGGAAGTTCCTGGGCTGTGGAACACAAGTTTCGATGTCATGCCAGAATGGGGGACATTAATGATATGGAGGCAGCTACAGCCCAAGGGTTTCATTTTTTCATTTCAGGGAAAAACACTTTGCATTGGTGATATGATATCTAGAATCTGCAGGAACCCATTAAAGATTCTCAGTGTGAGTACCTTTAACTTCTCATTCCTGATGGATAAATCATAAGTGAAGAGGCTGCAGGCAGCATCACCTAAGCATCCTCCCCAGGAAGAAAAGGGAGATGAAGGGGACATTGTAGTACTCCACAAAACCAGGATGAAGAGATAGCAAGTTCTCTTTGCCCTCTGTTTGCCTTTTTCCCCCTATTTCTTCTTTCCTCCCTCCCCTTTTCCCTCTTTTCCTCTGTTCCTCTCTCCCTCTCTCCTTCTCTCTCTCTCCCTCCCCCTTTCTCTTCCCCTCTCCCTCTCTCCTTCTTCCCTTCCTTCCTCCCTCCCCCCTCTGTCTCTCTCTTTCTTTCTCTTTCCCTTTCTCTCTTTCTTTCTTTTCCCCTCTCTTTCTTTTCTCTCTCTTTTGTTCTTTCATTCTTTCTTTCTCTCTTTTTCTCTTCCTTTCTCTCTTTTTTCTCTTCCTTTCTCTCTTTTTTCTCTTCCTTTCTCTCTCTCTCTCTCTCTCTCTCTCTCTCTCTCTTTCTTTCTTTCTCTTCTCTTCTCTTCTCTTCTCTTCTCTTCTCTTCTCTTCTCTTCTCTTCTCTCTCTCTCTCTCTCTCTCTCTCTCTCTCTCTCTCTCTCTCTCTCTCTCTCTCTCTCTCTCTCTCTCTCTCCTTTTTCTTTCTTTTCTCATTGGATAGATCCATGAACCTGGAGTCAGGAAAAATAAATTCAAATCCGGCTTCAGACACTTACTACCTGTGTGACTTTGGGGAGATCACTTAATCTCTGTTTGCCTTAGTTACCTCATCTGTAAAAGAACAAAAGTACATGCTTTTTGAGGATAAAGTTAGATAATATTTGAACTTTACAAATTTTAAAATGCTATTTTTGTTGTTTAATTGTTTTTCAGTCATGTATGACTCTGTGATTCCATTTGAGTTTTTCTTGGCAAAGATACAGGAGTGGTTTTGCCATTTTTTTCTCCAGCTCATTTTACAGATGAGGAAACTGAGGCAAACAGCATAAAGTGAATTGCTCAGCATAGATAGATGTTCATTGAGTTTTCCTGATTTCAAGCATGGCACTCTATTCACTGTGACACATACCTGCCTTAAAGTGCTAAATAGATATCATCATCATCATCATTCATCATCATCACAACATGTCTCTTGCTTCTATTGGGTAAATCATTTATACCTGGCTGTAAGGAAACTTCCTATGACAGCAGCCAAGTAGAACTAATCTCTCACGAAATTACCCAATCAATATTTATTAAGTGCCTACTATGTATCAGGTACTGTAATAAGTGCTGGCCATACAAAATAAAAGGCAAAAGATAGTTCCTGCCCTCAAAAAATGTATAATCTGATGGAAAAACCTTCATACGGTGAAAGATAATATGTCCTCCTTGAATCTTCTCTTTTCCCCAATTCCTTCAGTTTAGCCTCATATTTTATAGATGAAGAAATGCATTACTTTTTGCTATTTTAGAATGAAGGTACCATAGAGGAAACATTGGAAGATAATAGAGATCTCATAGCCTCAAGATTCTTAATGTTTTTGGATAGTGGCTCCCTCAGGCAAATCTGGTGAAACATAAGAATGCCCTACATATTGCTGCCTACATTCATCATTGAAGGAGAGGCCAAATTTCAGGTAAACATTGACAAAAATAAAAGATGTATTTTTTCCCATTCAAATTAAGGAGTCCTCTGAAATCTATGTTTTTGGACCCTTGATTAAGAATTCTGTTTTTATGCAGAATATGAAACTGAGGAGATGAGAGAGAACTCACTTGTTTGAGATTATATAGGTAAGCATGAAGAAAAGGTGATTTTAGAATATAGGTTTCCTCATTTCCCAGTTCAATCTATTTGGTCTGTCAGATCAAATCTTAAAATATGTAATTGAATAGGAATAGATAGAAAGTCTAATATTTTAGCTTAAATCAACTTTATAAATGAAAAAAAATGAAAGAGTTGTGACAATTTTTTGAAAAAATAAGGGGGAAAGGATGAGTCAAGCTCAGTATGAGCCAATAGTATAATACAGCAATTAGAGAAATAAACATACTACTGGAATACAATAAATAAATGAGTATGGGTTCTGTATCCTGTAAAGAGCGGCCTTCCCTAATGAGACCACTTCTGGAGGAGAGTTTTCATTATAGTTACATCATTTTAGGAAAGTCAGTAATGAAACCAGAGAATGACCATATAAGAGCAATCAGGATGGACAGGGTCCTTGAGATCATATCACAAGAGGATGCATAGGAATAATTATCTCCCCTCCCATTTGACTGTAAACTCCTAGAGAGCAGAGCTTATTTTCTGTTTCCTTTGTTTGTTTTTTGGCATACTCAGAACTTAGCACAGTGACTTGCACATACTAGATGCTTAATACATATTTACACTGAGAGGTTTTGCTTGGAGAAGAAAAGATCTCACAGAAAAATGCAGCTATCTTTATCTGATTGGATAAAGATAGCTACCATTTTTTCTGTGAGATCTTTTCTGATTGGATGTTACATGTGTTTTATATGTTGTTTCTCTCATTAGAATATAAGCTCCTTGAGGGCAGGAACTACTTTTTTGCAGCATTTGACTCTCTAAACACACTGCCTGCTAAATGCTTGGTGACTTATATTGTAGCACTTAATAGGTGTTAATAAATATTTGTTAATTTATTAATTTCTGTTTGGCCTCAGAGGGTATACCTCGTTGCAATGAATAGAAATTATGAAGAGGTAAATTCAAATCTAATCTAAGGAAGAATAAAAAACTCAAACTGTCTAACAATTAGTACTATCCAAAAGGGGAATAGACTACTTCAGGGAAAGGCAGGCTGGACAATTACTTATTAGGTATACTCTAGACCAAGACTTAATAAATAAACTTTTTTTCATTTATACCCTCTTTTTGTCTGAGAATTTTTTACATGATCCCAAATATATAGGTATGTAAAATAAGTAATAAATCTGATAGTATATCATAAAGAAATTTAGAACAATTCTTTGGAATACATATAAGTTTATCATTTAATAAAGGTGAAAGCAAATTTGTATACTGAGATGCATGTATTAGTTTATTTTTGCATAAAGAATTACATTTTGGTAGAATATTTCATACTTTTAATTGTTGCCAAATTTTCACCACTCTCATATTCAATTATGTGATCTCATATGAGGTCACAATCCATACTTTAAGTAACTTTGCTGTTGAGGACAAGGACACCTTTGTTATGTGACTCCTTGTGGGATCACAAACCATAGTTTAAGAAGCATTTTTTTTTGGTAGAAAACAAGGACAGCTAGATGGCACAGTGTATAGAGCATTGACCCTGGAGTTTAAAGGATTATCTTCCTGAGTTCAAGTCTGGCCTCAAAAACTTATTAGCTGTGTCACCATGGACAAATTACTTGATCCTGTTTGCCTTAGTTTCCTCATCTGTAAAATAAGTTGGAGAAGAAAATGACAAACCACTCTGGTATCTTTTCCAAGAAAGCCCCGAATAGGGTCATAATGAGTCAGACATGATTAAAATGACTACTAATGAAATAAGGATAGCTTTTTCAGGAGCTATCCAAGCTATGCTTGAAAAGAAGCTAAGGATTCTAAAAGGTGGAAGGGCATCAATAGTTCTACCAAATTTTGTAGTATATGGGTGTTCAAGGAGGACTAAGACCTCTGCTGTGGGAGCTCACTAATTATTTTTCAGAGCTGCTCTCTACTTTTGGTATTCACCTTTTACCCAGCTCTCATATATTTCTCCAAGAAATTGTAGCATATATGGTGGTCACACACTGGTAAATCATCTTGGCTAAACCAAATTATAGGTAACTGACAGGTCTCAAACTCATAAGGTAGGTAGAAAGATTCTACCCCAAGAATATTAATGCTTCTACCCATGGAATTATCGGCTAAGGACAATTTGAGCCTGAGAGCTTGGTCAGATGCCAGGATCATCATTGCATCCCAGGTCATCATGAGTCAACCTGACTTTTTTCTTGCCACTGGTCTTTGGTGATTTTGGAAGAAAGAGAGATGCTGATGACTACAATTTCATTTCATTTAAATATAGTTCACAATAAGTCAAGACATCAGTCTTATGTCATTGGCTCCTTTAAAAAATGAAGGACAAACAACAATACATTGTAGAAGGGAAAAGAGGTCTAAAGGGACCAATGGGGAAGGACTGTTGTGAGGAAAGGGAATGATGCTTCTGTTTTGCTATTAGGTAGCTAGGTGGCACAGGGAATAGAGTGCTGGAACTGGAGTTAGGAAGACCTGAGTTCAAATCCAGAATTAGACACAAATCTAAACTCATCACTCAGACAGGTCACTGTTTGACCCTGAGCAAATCACTAACCCTCTTTGTGTCTTAGTTTACTCATCTGTAAAGGGGGAATAATAATAACACCTACTTCTCAGGATTATTATGAAAATCAGATGAGTTAACACATGTAAAATACTTTGCCAACTTAAAGCACTATATAAGTGCTAGTGATTATTAATTCTTATTAACTAGAAACAAGGAGTGGAAGTTGGAGAGGAACGGATTTATTCTTGAAGGTAAAACTTCATTTCAGCTAGAACTATCACAAAGAGGTGAGGATTGATTCAGGAGATGGTAGTTTCTTCCTCATTGAAGTTCTTCACATTCTCTGGCCATCACCTATACACACATACACAGAAAAAATTATACATACACACACACACACACACACACACACACACACACACATATATATATATATAATGTGGGAATATATATATCTGTAGGTATATATATATATATATATATATATATATAATGTAGGAATATACATATATATAATGTAGGAATATACATATATATAATGTAGGAATATATATATATATAATGTAGGAATATATATATGTATATATATATATATACATATATATATATATATATATATATATATATATATATATATATATATATATATATATATATATATGTGTGTGTAACGAGCTGTCGTCTCTAGAAGCTGCCGGATCACTCTCTGGGAAGAGATCTGCTGTGTCTTCTACTCAAATCTCTTAGACAGATTCTTCTTCCTGTAACGAACCGTTGTCTCCAGGCAGTTGCTGTTAACTCTTGTCCAAAGAAGTGACTTCCCTTCCTGCAGAGAGCCCCGTCAAGCCTGATGCAATTCAGAGTCTTCTTTTTATCTCTGGGAGTCCTCTCTTTTATTCTCCCAGAGAATGGGCGTGGGATAATGCAAGGGCTTCTGGGAAGAACCACCTCAGCCAATGAGCCTGCTCCTTCCATCAAGTCAACCTGAGTTCTCACCTTGTAATTGTCCAACCTGAATTCTCACCTCGTCACTATCCAGACAACCCGAGTTCTCACTTAGTAATCCTAACATATATGTATATATATATATATGTTGTCCAGTATCCTTCACACATGGCTTAATGCTTTGCACATAGTAAGAGCTTTTTAATAAATGTCTAGTCTGATCAAGTATGGGTTGATCAAACTGGCCTCTGATGACCTTTCCATTGTTGGAATTTTGTGATTTTAATCTTTTTGCTACATTAAGGACTCTTTTAAACTTATTTTTGTTTTATTTTCCAATCAAATTTGATTTGATTTTCATTTTCAGTTATTACACTAAGGATTTTTAATGTGTGTATGAGTGTGTGTATGTCCTGGCCCCTTTGGTCATCATATAAAGCTCATGGACCTCTTTGTGAGAGCTGCCATCCCATCATCCAGTTTTCAGCTCTAACATATAATCATTGAAAAGCACTAAAAGACCAAGGAAAAAGCATCATCTGTTTTCCAGTAGCTTTCAGATATAAGCTACGAATTCACACAATTTGCAAGATAATTAATCTTTCAGACAGTATATCCAATCTATTGGCTTATAGAGGAAATCACTACCATATATAATGTTTTCTACACTGAGAAAGACTACACTATAGTTCCCCAAGGGGAGAAGCAACATTTAAATGTTTACTACATTCCAGGTACGGGGGTAAGTTCTGGGGATACAATGACAAAAATGAAATTGTCCCTGTCCTCAAGAAACTTACATTTTAATAGGGGAGACACCTAAAGAAGCAAATACAAAACATATACACAGTAAGAACATTGTAATTTCCAAAATGGCAACATCAGTGTTAGCTAAAGGGATCAAGAACAACCTCTTATAGGAAATGATTCTTGAGCTGACTTTGAAGGAAACTAAAGATCCTAAGAGATGGTGATAAGGATGGTGGATTCAAGAAATGAGGGTTAGACTGTATAAAAGCTTAGATGGGGAACTTTGGGGATTCAATCCAACAGAGTGAGGATAGGATGGGAGGCGTCCAGTACAGTAAATAGAAAGAGCTTGGGAACTTTTCAAGTTTTAGTGGCACCCAATACTTTAAAGATCAGGGAATCCTTCAATAGATATTGTAAAGAGAAGAAATGGAGGCAATATGATAAAATAAAAATAATATCTAGCCCTGTGTGGTGGGCCCATGTCTGTCATCGTTGTTTCTGGGAAGGGTAAGGCTAGCTGATCACTTGTTTTCAGGGACTCAGTTGCAATAGGAGCTGAAGCTGATTGGGTGGTCACACTATGTTGGATGCCTTTATAACAATCTCACCAGGTTACATAAGGAAGAGAGGATAAGCACAGTCAGAAAAATAGAGGAGATTAAACTATCCAGCATGAGGTCAGACCCATGAGTAGCTATCACAAACCCAGGCTGGGTGAGATAGGGACACCAAACAAACAAACAAAACTCTATGTGATAGTCAGAAGACCTGTGTTCTCTAGCTCACTATGTGACTTTGATCAAATTACTTTCCCTCTATAAAAATGAAGGCATTACACCAGATAATGCCCAAGGTTCCTTCTAGCCTTAAAATTCTCTAATTCTATCCATGATTATGGGAAGAGTATGGGCTAGCTCCCTTGAAGGCCTCAGGGTCAGCCAGAGTCAGGATAATCAAAGTCCTTGGTCTTTAGGGGGAAAAGTGAAGGAGACAGGCAAGCTGCCACTCAGCTTGCCAAAGATGTATCCTGGATTCTGGAATCTGGAGTCTCTAGCCTCTCTCCTCCTCATTCTGCCGCCAAGTGCCTATCACTTTTTTATTTCTGCCCTCCAATCGTTGACTCTCACCACCAAACATTCAGCAAGCACCAATGGTGAGGAGAGCCATCATCCAAATATATGCTAACAGAGCCATTGTCTCACATCAAATAGGCAGCCTTAAGGGCTCTCTTGTCTGATTCAGAGTTTCAGCCCTCTCCAAATATGAGATTTCAGATTGGAGGGCAGAAAGGAAACCATTTAATACTGCCATTCAGTATCATGGCCTGGACCTGGAGTAGTAGTCTGTGCAATACTGGTACTAAGTAAATATTCACTCAATGAATGAATAGAAATTTGGGATTTCCAAGAATGAGAAGCAGGGTCATTAACTGGTCTGAGAAAGAAGCTGGACACACTTTTCCAAGTCCATATAAACTATGACCCTGCTGTCATGATTGTCTTTGGCATTCCAGAGTGCCACTGACCTCTTTTATTAAAATGCTAGATTCTTTGCCTTAATTGCTACCTACTCTTAATCACTGAATGAATGCAGCTTTAGGCAAATTGAGACCTTCTGAAGACTTTAGCTTAAAAAGACCAGAGTTTCCCATTTCATTCAGGGCATTTCCAGTCCTCTTGATCTATATCGATCAACTAGAACCAGATGGTTCTGGAGGGGAAGTAACCTTGCAAAGACTTCCTGAATTCAAATCCAATTCATTTACATGTGATGGCATCCCCTCCCTGATGTCATGGTCCTCTTCAAGAATGAAGAACAAACAACAGCAGCAGCAGCAGCAGCAGCAGCAGCAGCATTATTAGTAAAATGACCAATAAACCAGAAAAACATAGACTGGGTGATCTATCAACAATTCTGTATCCCTAACCTTTCTTTCTTTCTTGAGGTCTACCATAATTTGACTTCCATCAACAAAGCCTTTTCCAGTCATCTCCACATCATTATGATGAGAGAAGAATTTTAGTGGAGTTTTTGATTTTTTAAAAATAAACTTTTACTGATACAACTGTTTATTTATTATTGCATTGCCTAAAATCATGTCTCTGTGTCCCTTTCCCCTCAAGAGTCATCCCTTATAAAATATTTTTTTATAAAGAAAAGGAAGAAGAAAATAAAATTAGAAAAACTAATCAACACATTGAAAATCCATGGACCCTCTTCTCTGCCAAGGATGAGGGGGAGTATGTCTTCTCATATCTTTTCTTTGGAGCTGAACTTATTCTCTATCTTCAGTTTTCAGTATTTTGTAGCTGTTCTTTACTTGTTGCAGTGATTGTATGTACTGTTTGTCTTGCTCTGCTTATTTCATTCTGCACCATTTCATACGAGTCTTCCAGGACTACTTTGTATTTATCATTTTTGTCATTTCCTATTACATTCAAGTTAAAGAGGGCTGTGCAAAGTCATCCACCTCACTTTTTCCTTCACAGCTATCTGATTCCAGTGTCCAGATATAAATCAGGACTTCTGGAGATGGCTCTAGATACAGTGAGAGACTCAATTCACATACATGTGGTCATGGTTCCCTTCAGAAACAAAGAACAGATAACTTTGTGAGTAGGAGTAACAGCTGCCCTAATGGGGACCAAACTGGAATTGGTCCAGTTGGGCAACACAGTTCCTCTACTTTCCTCTTCTTTCCTGTACCCTTTCCTTTCCTCTCTCTTTCCGTCTTCTCTCTTCTCCTCTCCTCTCATTTTCTCTCCTGTTTTTACCTCTTCTATTCTCCTTTCCCCTTCTCCTTCCCTTTCTTTTCTTCCCCTCCCTTTTCTCCTCTCTTTTCCTTCTCTCTTTCTCTCCTCCACAGTCTCTCTCTAAGGCATATATTCTTTATAAGTAATAATGATTCCTAATGCTTTCCAGTGTCCTTAGCAGTGTTTCCTTAGAGGTTGCAATAGTTGAGCAAGCTAATAGGATCTGCATATGTGCAAGACCCTTTCCATGTATATTTTTATATGTTGCCTTCTTTCTTAGAATCTAAATTTCCTGGGGGAAGGAACTTCTTTCCTTTTATTCCTGTATTCTTTATGCTTAGCATGGTGCCTGGAACCCCATAGAAACTTAATAAATGCTTATTGATTGATTGATTTCATATCTATTTATCTATATCTACCTCTATATATCCCCCCGATGGTGTATAAATTCTTTGAAATCAGACTGTTTTTTTCTCTGTATTCTCAGGGCCTAGAACGTAGTAGGCATTTCATACGTCCTTGAGAAATTGAATTGCTAGCCCTAATGAGCCATGATAATAAAGCCAGTAAAGCTTTACCAAGCCCTCCCTCCTAAAGCCCAGGGCCTGGGGAAAGGAGAAGAGAATCCCTACATATGAAAAATGGCAACCAATTTATGTTGAGACCAACAAATGCCTACAAAACAAACACAAGCCCCAAGAGGCTCTCTGATCCTCCTGCAACTGGAGAATGATAATTCATCATCATCAAAATAAACATCCATTTTAGGCTTGCACAGAGATGAGGATATTCTGATTTGCATAATGATGGCGATTTGCATGAGATGAGAATGCGCCTGAGTGAGTCTTGAGCTCAAATACACTCAGATAGGATACAGTCACACAATTTTCTCAAGGATCTCAATTTAATACTATTTATCTAATGAAAGGGAAAAAATAAATATTGGCTGTAACAAGCCATTATGCTGGAGAGCTGGTTTTAAATTACATTTGAGAAGATATGAGAGGGGAGAAGTCTGTATTCCTTTATAACGCATATTAGATAATTGAATCCAGAGGGGAAGTTGTCTTTGGTAGGTGCTGATTTTGTTGAAGGGTCCTATCATTCCAAAACTAGAGTGAACTGCAGCAAACCTGCAGTTCACTGCACCCAAGAACGGATTTCCTATCTCATAAAATGAACTTAGCCATGGAACACGGCTCTTTTTTACTGAAGAAGCCTTTTGGGAGATTGTATGACATGGTTAGCATGCTGATTGTGTTCTAATCTTGCATCTGAAACATACTCGCTATGTGATTCTGGTCAAGTCATTTGAACTCTTTGAGCTCCAATTTCAGGTAGGCTTAGAAGAAGTACTGAAAGTAAAGGGCTATGACATTTTCAAAGCGTTATATAAATATTATATTTGGATTTAGAGATGGAGAGGACATCTGCTCTCATTTAGTCCAAAGCCTTCATTCTGTAGATGAAGGAACTGATGGGTGAAGAGATTTGTCTAAAGTGAGGATTTACTGACTTCAAATCCAGTAATCTTTCTACTACACCATATTGACTTCTCTTTGTATGGTTCCTTTTTGAATAAAAAAAAGCATTATTTAAGAGATGACATTGAATAATAGGTGAGTGCTAGACCTGGAATCCTAAAAAATCCTACCTATTAAATTGACCAGCACTGTGATTACATGTGATTACAATGGCTGATAGATTCATTGCTGAGCCTTAGCTTTCTTATCTGTGCAGTGGGTATGTATGTAGGGGAATACTTTTCCTATTTATCTTATGGAAAAACAGTATGATATAGGGGACTTTATTGCCAAGTCAATAATACTTGGGCTTACTTTCCTGTTTGACATACTACATGATTATATGAACCTGGGCATTCCATGTCTCATACAACTCCCTGAGCCATAAATTACAGAACAGATGCCAATATGAGCTGATACAAGTTGTTTCTTCTTGAAAAGTTCCTTAAACTAATGAAATCACAGGTCTAGCCTTTTGTTGACTTCCATTATATTATAAAGTTGTTCTTCTATGACACAAATGAGATAATGGATGCAAAGCATTAAGAACATTTTTAAGTGCTATAGAAACGTTACATATCATTAGACAAATGTTCTCTGATAAGTAGACTTTAGACAAAGGGATGCTAGTTAATGTTTAACAACTGGATCTCCAGGAAAAAAATATACACACAATGTATTTTTAAGTTTAATGTATATTATTAACATTTTCTCCATCACGTTTTTGAGTCTAGCCAACAAAATAAATCAAACCCTGATTTTTTAGCATTTGCCAATTTCTGAAGGGTAAATGCTCCCATTGAAAATTTAATGATAGGCTTTCCCATGCAAGTATTTAGAATTGGTTCCAGAATATCCCTATCTTTATCTCCTCCACATTTCTACCTCCCTTAATTCCCAGTCTCCAGCTGCAAACTTGCACCTGTTTCTTCCAATCTGCTCCTTTCTAACTCAACCTTTTAATGTTGTCCTTCTCTTATTTTCAGACAGCTCTGGAGAATCAGACCATCCAGTGCTTACTTATTGAGGTTCAGTTTTGCTGCCTTAGCTTAGCAATTCATTTTCCCCAATTCCCAGGGTCCTTTTATATTTTTTGTGCCCTGGAAAGGTTGCAAAAGGACTCTGGCTGCTTCATTTTCATTTCAAAAGTAAGGACTGATTGGCTTGGCCAGAATGGGAAGAACATTTGTTCCGTGCTGAAGGCTCAGGGGAAAGGACTAATCTTGGTGTACAATTTCCAATTTGTGCCACTGTCCTTCCCTCTTCAACCTGTTACAACCTAGGAAGATCACTCTCTGGCTTTGTGTGAGCATCTGTTATGGAAAATAAATATTCCAGATTTAAAGAACAGTCAGTTCCACCCATTAACAATTTAAGCTAAATGCTTATCAGACAATGCTAAGGAAACATACAAAGTGAAGCAGAATGAGATATAGCAAGCAGGATGACAGCTGAACCTAGAAAGTCATGGGTTCAAAGGGCTATACTAAAAGGATCATTGTCCTTTTGCTTTATCTCAGAGGGCAGAAAAGGGAGTAATGGGCTCCAGAAGTTAAAATGCTAGATATTTAGATTTCATAGAAGGAAAAACTTTCAAGCAGTTACCTTAAAGGAGAAGTGACTTAGAAGATAGGGTTTCCTCCTTAATAACAGTTTTTTTAAGGAAGGGATGATGACCACGGATATGCTGTAGAAAACATTCTTGTCTAGATATGGGTTGAATAAAATGACCTCTGGGGCCCCTTTTATTTTTCAGATTCTGCACACCTCAGCTTTGATAATTGCAAGTCACTAAACCCGCTCTGAAATCTCATTTTCCTTATCCGTAAAATTCAGCCTAATAGTACTTGGGCTATTTACTTCTCAAGCTGTTTGCGAGGAATGTTTTTTTGCAAACTTCAAAACACTAGAGAAATTCAGTTATTCTTAGAATAGAAAATTAACAAACATGACAAAGAGTAGGCAGTATTACCTGTGGGATACAGTGGAAAGGCTCTGACATGGATTTGAGTCTTAATTCTGGCTCTTCCACTTGCTACCTATGTGATCTTGGTCATATCACTTCGCTTTCTTGGCCTCAGCTTACTCAACCATATGATGAGAGTATCGGATTAGATCAGGGCTTCTTAAACTTTTTTTCCACTCACAACCCCTTTTTGTCCAAGAAATTTTTACATGACCCCAGGTATATAGTATATAAATTAGGTATATAAATAAAAAATTACAGATAACAAATCATAATTTTGTGACTCCCATGCTCAGTTACAAGACCCTATACGGGGACATAACTCACAGTTTAAGAAGGTAGGGACTGGGTGACCTCTAAACTCCCAGTTTTATAGCTGTGACATTTCCCCATATATAAAACTATAGTTTAAAATCTTAGCCATGAGGATTTGGATTTTCAGAGTTCATGAATACTGATATTGGAGTCAGAAAGATGAGAGGTCAAATACTGCTTCAAATACTTATTAGCTGACTGACCATGAACAAGCCATCTAGCTTTTCTTTAATTTCTTCATTTGTAAAATGGAGAAGATAATAGTATCCCCTTCATAGGGTACTATATAGATAAATTGAGATATATCGAGGTCTTTATTGGTATGAACAATGAATCCCCTGAAGTGGTCTCATGTATTCAAATTTATAAGATTTAAAGTTATAATATGTTAAATATGGTAATTAGTTCCTGCCCAATGGAACTATGAAGTATAAATTTGAATAATTCAACCACTTGAGGGGATACAGTATTGCACTAATAGGGTTTAGCTGTAATATATGTAAAGTGCTTTGTAAACCTTAAAGCACTATCTAAATATTAAACTATTATTGTTATTATGTCTTCTTTTTAATTATCTAACATTGCACAAAGCCAGACTGCATTAGGTTATCAGTTAATTAAGGGGGTAAGGGAAGGGAAGAGTTATTCTGTGTCAGGTATTGTGCTAAGTGCTTTATAAATATTATCTCATTTAATCTTCACAATAACCTTGAAAAGTAGGTGCTATGATTTATCCCCATTTTCTAGAAGGGAAAACTGAGGCAGACACCAGTTAAATGACTTGCCCAGGGTCACACAGTAAGTGTCTTAGGCTAAATTTGTTTTTTTCAATAGCTTTTTATTTACAAAATATATGCAAGGGGTAATTTTTCAGCACTGATAATTTCAAAACCTTTTGTTCCAATTTTTCCCCTCCTTCCCCGACCCCCTCTCCCAGATGGCAGGTTGACCCTTTTGCTGAATTTGAACTCATCTAGTGCTATATCTACTGTACCACTTATTAACCTAAAATGTGCTAACCTTTATACTATAATGATACTTTTATACTCATTTTTATTTGTAAAATTTTATTTTTAGACAAGCCATTTATTTATGTCTATTTTTTATTTTTTTATTAAAGATTTTTATTTCCAAAATATATGCATGGGTAATTTTTTCAATATTGACCCTTGCAAAACTTTGTGTTCAAATTTTTTCTCTCCTTCCCCTGACATCCTCCCCAGATGGCAAGTAGTCCAATACATGTTATATATGTTAAATCAAAAATATGTATACATATTTATGCATTTATCTTGCTGCATAAGAAAAATTGGATCTAGAAAGAAAAAAAAAACTGAGAAGTAAAACAAAATGCAAGCAAACAATAACAGAAAGATTGAAAATGCTATGTTGTGGTCCAACTCAGTTCCCACACGCCTCTCTTTGGGTGTAAATGGCTTTCTTCATCATTGAAAAACTGGAACTGGTTTGAATCATCTCATTGTTGAAGAGAGCCATGACTATCAGAATTGATCATCATATAATCTTGTTGCTGTATATAAGGATCTCCTGGTTCTGCTCACTTATTAGCCTCAGTTCATGTAAGTCTCTCCAGGCCTTTCTGAAATCATCCTGTTGGTCATTTCTTACAGAACAATAATATTCCATAATGTTTTATTTTCTATATTTATTCATTAAATTAAATTAAATTAATTCAATCTCTATTTCTATATTTATCTAGAAAAGATCTGAGAGATTTAGCGAAATGTCAGCTCAAAGTGACAACATGATGAGTGCTCAACATGACAAGATAGTAATATAACAACATAAAACCTAATGAGATCTTAGGATATTGTGTTTATAACCAGGGAAATCATATTCATCCTACACTGTGCTATAATCAGACCACACATATGGAGTATTGGAGTACTCCATTATGGACATGCCACTTTAGGAAGGACTTTGATAAACTGGAGTCATTCTAGAGAATGGTGATCAGAAAGATGTGTATACACACATACATATATATATATATATATATATATACACATTCATATATATATATATACATATATATATATATATACACACATACATATACATATACATACACAGACTAGTTGAAGGATATGGCACTATTTAAGCTAGAGAAGAGAAACCTTGGTGGGAGAATGGAGATGAAAGTGAAGATCATGCTAGCTCAGAATTTTGGAATATAGATCAGACTTTGTTGACTTATCTCCAAAGATCAAGAACTTCACAAATACAAGCTGATGAGATACATTTTTAGCAGTATTCAAAACAAACAAACAAACAAACAAACAAACAAACAAACAAACAAACTTCCCAAATGCTAAAGAGTTATCTAAAACTGGAATGGTTTATATTCTGAGTTCTTTATCACTGAAGGTCTATGAGCAGAAGCTGGTGGATCACACTTAGAGTTTACTATGGGGAAAATAAGGCATTATAGTAGATTGGGCCCTGGATTTGTAATCGGGAAAATGAATTCAGATCCTACCACAGATACTTGCTGCTGATATAACTCTGGACAAATCATTTAATTTCTTAGAATCTCAGTTTCTTCATTTGTAAAATAGGGAAAATAATGGCATCTACTACACAATATATACAATATATACTACACAATATATGTATATATGTGCATACACATATATACATATATGCACATAATCATACATAAAGTGCTTTGCAGAACTTAGAGAATTGCATAAATATTATGATTGTTGTTATCATCATTACAAGGGCTTCTTGTCTGGTATCTGCTGGCTTAGCTTTAAAATGCTGTGACTGGACTTGTTTAGTTAAGTTTGGAGGATGAGTTTTGGATTTGGAGTCAGAAAGACCTGAGTTCAAACTCAGCCTCAGACTCTTAATAGTTGGGTGACCCTGGGAAAGTCACTTCCCCTATGTTTGTCTCAGTTTCCTTACCTATAAAACATGTCATAAACAGTATTTATCTCTCTGAGTTGTTGTAAGGTCAAATGAGATAATATTTATAAAGCTCTTAATGCATCTGTCACATAGTAAGAGTTCAACAAATGCTTTTTTCCTTCCTTCTCATCTGGTGAACCAGACCTTTCCTTTGTGTGGGTTAAAAACAAGACCATATGATCTAGAGTTTATTCAAAGGCTCATAATGGATAGTTGTAACAATTTCTATGAAAGATGTGTCCTAATCTCATAACTCTCATGATACAAATGTGTATGTTACTTTTTCTTTCCCATCAGGTGTCCTAAGATCTGTGAATGTTGTTACATAATTGCCCTCACTGAAAAGGGCTATTTGGATGGCAGGGGCTACATCTGTTTCACTTCCTTTGAGTCTTTCAGCGATGGAAGACGTAGCCATCTCCCTTCCCTCCCCATTCCTCTCAGCCTTCTCTCCCATAACATCCTTGGGAAATTAGTGAATGATTTTGAAGAACTATTTCTTATAAATCCCTTAGTATCTAAATCATTTTATTGGATGATAATAATTAATGGGGGAGGAGTAAGAAGGGAATTGGGTCAGTAAATTCATTGATCCAGTGTCCTCTCCATCACTTTATGCTTGGGAGCTTCTGCTTTGAGACAACACCCTAAAATCTTTAGAGATTTCCTGGCCTGGTATCCCACTTTCAGCGTTTGTCAGAGGTTGAAGTTGAACTCAAGTCTTCCTGAAAGTTGTTTCACTCTTGATCCATTAATGGCTTGCATTTTCTGTAGACAGTCATAGAATAATAATTCTTTTAAAAATACCATTTCAGACCATCAATTATTAAAATGTGAGCCATGCTTGATAGAATCTGGGTTACTTTTTAAAACTCTGCTTGGCTGAAGGTTCCTAAACACTCTGCATGCAAATGTTCCTCATTCCTCCCGTAAGCCAAAGCAATTGTAATTACTTATTAATGGCATTTATTTAATTTGATACCATCACTGTGTTCTATGCATGTCTGATGCCATTGGGGCCTTCTTAAATGACAAACAAGACCTCATTTTCTATTCTCGTGGCTAGACGGGACAGATTTGTCTGTGAATTATTGATAGGCTCTTTATTTTGAGGTGGGATAATGATGACACTGTGCACACTAGTTACCCTTTCTTCCTTAAGGCTTTGGAAGTTAATTTATCAATGGGGTATGTGGAACATTTAGACATTGAACAAAATATGACTGAATATCCAATAAATTCTTCTTATCCCAGGATAATCACGAAGCCAGATCACCTCAACTTAAATTTTTTCTATATTATTATTATTATTTTTGCCAAGTACATTTTTCAAATAAATCAAATGTCATATCTGGAGAGAATGGTTGAATCTCAGAGAGGTTGCATAATGAAGGTTGCTTTTGCAAAGATTCAGTTTGGGGAACAAAAGTTAGGTAGAATAATTCCAATTAATCTCCATCCCTGGGAAACTCAGCAGTAAATTTTGGCCAGTGATGTTACACTTGGTACATCACATATTCTGAGATGGCTAGGTTGGCTTAGCCACATTTCAGAAAGTTTTTTTTAAAGAGCTAGTCACTTTTTATTTGGTAAATCCTAAGGATACCCTCTCAGCCTCTAAATTTCAGAGGTAGAAGGAATCTTAGAGGATCAAGACCTGGAGGAGACCACACAGATCTTCTTGACCTCATTTAATAGACCTGAAACTTAGCTAACTTGGGTCACACAGGTATCCTCTGGTACAACTTTCTGCCAAGTTTCAAAAACCTCTTGACGGATTTATATTTAGTCATAGTCTATTGATAGATCGTGATCTTGATATTCAAAAAAGTTTAATTCTAATTATTGGAAATTTTCTTCCTTATGCTACACAGAAGAATTTCTCTCTTTTCTTGTTGAAGAATTGGTCCCCATGGTAACCCTTCAAATGCTTGAATGAAGTTTTTACCTCCTCCTCTGAGCCTCCTCCCCCCCCCCTTTTTTTTTTTTTTTTTTTTTTTTTTTTTACAAAGGGACACTTTACACCAGGGGAAACCTTTCCTTAGAAACCAGAAAAAAGATAAGAAATTATAAAGGGTTGAGTGCTAGCTCTGGAATTGGGAAGACTTGAGTTTGAAAACTGATACCATACTCACTACCTATTTGGTCATGGGAAAGTGATTTTTATCTATTCAAATCTCAATTTCTTTCCATGTAAAATGGAGTGCTAATACTTGTCCTTACTACATTGGGTGATTCTGGGAGGTAAAGGAGATGGTATATCCAAAATCTATAGGATCACAGATTTGGAGTTTTTAACAACTTTAGAATCATTGAGTCCAACCTCCTCAATTTAAAGATGAGGGGACAGAAGTATAGCAAGACTGATTTGTTTAGAATTATGCAATGTGTGAGTGTTTGGGGCAGGATTAAGATCCAGATCTCCCAAATTTAAGTCTATCCATATAAAGTAATATGCTTGACTTGTGATGTCATCTTCTGGGGCTCCTAGTGAGAACTCTCTCTTAAAAGCAGATTTGTTAGTGTTCTGCAGCATGGTATTTAGAGACCTATCTTGGAATACTAAGGGGTTAACAGTGACTTGCTCAGGGTTGCATAGAGAGTAGGTGTAACAATTAGCACTCAACAATTAGTTGAGCCTAACTTTTAGGCTATGGTTCTGTCCATTAAAGTCACAATTTCCTAATGTGTTGCAAAATGTCACCATAATAAAATATGAAAGTTGCCTGTTCTGTGGCAACATATCACTTTGATATCTACTTTGATTTGTTTATCTATTTGAAATCAATCACTCTGATGAACTTCTTATTTAACTATTAGTCAAAGGTTGATCTCCTGCAATACTCTAGACTCAAAGTATTCTAAGGATCTTCTCATGAGCTCTCATTGATACATTTACCTTAAATAATCAACCAGAGGACACAAAGGCATTTATTGAAATTGCCTATTAAGAATTGTGTTCTCAAAATTTCTTCCCCATAAACCTAAGGGCATGATCATTCATAAAATATTACTCACAAAATGATGACAATGGCAAGTATAAATATACATATATAGAATTAAGAGGTAGACACACACACAGGCATATAATGGCCAGGCATTTTGCACTCCTGAAAATCCAGGGCCTTGATGCTTTTTATCTTCTCAAACTGACCCAATACGGATCCCTTTGATAACAGTATATCTACTAGGTAGTGTAAAGGGCTACAACTGAGCAGATACAAGATAACCTAGCACTTGAGGCTAATAACCAATTGGACAATTCTCTGTTAACATGTTTGGAGGATGACCCTACTTAACTATTCTGTGCTGGCTGGATCAGTAGACAAAGAAGGGGAAGTGAGATCAGTGGATGGAGTAGGAGGAAGAGATTCATTCTTTTGGCGGTGGAGAAAGAGGAAGGAGGTGTGGAGATTGCTAGATCTGATCCCCTGACGGCGACCCCAAAAGACCAAGAATAAAGACTTTTGCTTATCCTGACTCCGGCTGATTCTAAGATATCCAGGGTCACAACAAGGTAGATCAATCTGCCAAACTCCTTAGGCCTGTTCCTCTCTCCAGCTCAATTCACCAATACAAAGCAACTTTTATTAAGTGAGTTTCTTGCTGAAAGATGTTATTAGTGATGTAGGGACCTACAGAGAAAGGAATTCTTACCTGACAAGGAACAGAAGGGAAAAAATGAAAAGTTTTTTTTAAGAGCTAGGTATTCATAAATAATAAATAATAATAATATTCATAAATTCATAATGATTTAAGAGCTGGGTATTATAATTATAGTTATTGTTATAACTGACTTTTTTCTCCAGCACCAAGGATGACTCCTCATAGTCTTCAGAACTGTCTAGCTTACCATTAAAAGTCCTGAATTTTCATCCAGTTAATGGTTCCCTTCCTTTCTCCAGTCCACTATTCCATCAAATTGTTAGAAGAACTTCTTCATATCTTTTAAAGGAAAAAAGTGTAACACTTCATTGCCCTTCTTTACAAGATATGATTAGGCCATTCTCATCTTCACACCCTATACTATCTGTGAATAAAGCACTCAGGGTGAGATCCACTCAAGGTTTCACACCCTTTTCAAGCTGTGAATACAACCAGTGTGTAAGAGGTAAAACCTCCACAACTTCATTTTTGTTATCTAACCCTTATGGAATTTCAACAGTGGGTTAGAGACACCAAGTGATCCTAACCAGTCCCACTCTGCCCTACTACATATCGAACTCAGGTTCTGTGATATAGTGAATCGATTGCTTATTTCTGTTCTAAGTTCTGTGAGATATTGAAAGTTTAAGACACATTTTCTTCATTTAAAGAGTTTCTGATTAAGTTGCGGAGATGAAAGTCAATTATTAAAATAGAAGTAAAAACAAACCAAACAAGATGACTTTGCTAAGGGCCAAATGTAGTTGTATGGGACAGAGTTCCCTGTGAACTACAGTCAGCCCACAGATTTTTTTTATATTCTCGTATTCACCACTCCTCCTCCCCATCCTTACTTTGCCATTTTATTTTTTCTGACCCATTCTTTTCCTCTGTTGCTTCTTGTTGTTACTACATTCCCTAACATCTTGCAGCTTCCTGAGTTTCAACCTGACAAGGTTCTATCTATAGTTTGATTCCCAGTTAGCCAATCTTCTGAAGTTTGTTTATTTATCAGAGTTGAACCATTTATAAACATATATTTACATAGGTTGTATAGAAAGTGCCTTATATGTAGGGAAAATACAATAGATTTGCAAAACACAAATGCAGCAGGGGTCTATTAGTTATTTACAAAATTAAATGCTTTATTGTTGTTTTTTTGTTTCACATTGAAGTTATATCTGAACATAATCCTCATCTGCCCCCACTCTAACACATAAAAAACATGAATTCTTTATAGCAAAGGAGGACATCTAAACTAACCCAACTTAAAAAGATCACTCTGTCTGATAATTTATGTCATGTTATTTAACCATAGTCTCCTACCTTTTTATTGAAAGGGTAGTCATTATTGTCTATTCTCTGGAATGAATCCAAAAGTTTGGCTTCCTTTCAGTATGTTTTATGCCATTGTAATATTTGTACATATTTTCCTAATTCTGCTTATTATGTTCTATATCAGTTCATGCAAGTCATATTTCTTTAAATTCTTCATATTCATTATTTCCTATAGCACAATGACATTTTATTATATACATGTACCACATTTTGTTCAGTTATTCCTAAATCAATGGGTACTCATTTTGTTTCTAGTAACTTAATTTGAGATTAACAATAACAAAACCAATTACACTTACATTCACCATGAGTTAAATTTAAAAGGCCTTCCATACAGATATATCTAGCAATTTATAAGCCAATTCTTCCAGTTCCTTTCTACTGTCTCTATTCATTTACCCTACCTTTCTGAATATACTTTTTTTTCTCTGCTTGTTCTCTCTCTGTCTCTATCTTTCTGTTTTTGTTGGTCTGTCTCTGTCTTTGTATCTCTCTCTCTCTCTCTCTCTTTCTCTCTCTCTCTCTCTCTTTCTCTTCTCTCTGTCTCTGCATGTGTGTGTCTCTTTCTTTCTCTCTCCATTTGTTTCTGTTTATCCCTCTTTCTCTGTCTCTGTCTCCCTCTGTGTCTGTCTCTGTCTGTCTATCTGTCTTGCTTTATTTCATTTCCCATTTCCCATAATTTTTAATGGATAACTACAGAGACATGTTAAAGACCTTAGCTTAAAAAGGCCAAGGTCTTTCATTGCATCCAGAACTATCTCTAGTCCTGCTAATCTTTATCTTGCTCCTGGACCCAGATGGCTCTGGAGAAAATAAGACAGGTGACCTTGTACAGCCCTTCTTCACTTAAATCCAATTCACTTGCATGCCATGACATCACTTCCCTGATGCCATGGTCCTTTTCAAAAACAAAAGACAAACAACAACAATACGTTTTTGGTATAGAGCCATCAGAGGAAAAAATGTTAACTAACTAAATCAGTTATTTTATTGTGGGAAGGATATTTTTATCTTTAGATACAGAGGAAGACAGAAAGACTGAAAGAGACAGAGAAAAACACAGAAATAGAGAGTGGTCAGAGAGAGTGAGAGAGAGAGAAAGGAAGAGACACAGAGAGAGACAGAGAGAGAAAGAGAGAAACAGAGAGACACACAGAAAGAGTAAGAGAGAGAGAGAGAGAGAGAGAGAGAGAGAGAGAGAGAGAGAGAGAGAGACAGGCAGAGGGAGAAGGAGCAAGGACATGGAAAGAAAGGAGGAGAGAGGAAAAGAGAGGAGGGAAAAAGAATATGAAGAAAAACCTAGAGAAGTAATCAATCAATCAGCATTTTTTAAATGCCTTCCATGAACCAGACAGTATGCTAAGCCCTAAGTAAATGGAAAGAGAAGAAAAGAAATGAAGAGAAATGTTGGAGAGAAAAAAAAGAAGAAAAAGTTATTAGCAGAGAGAAATAAATAGGAGAAGAGAAAGATGAAAAAAAAGAAGAAAAGAGATATGGATATATAAACAAGTGTATATACATATCTATATATGTTCATACCATATCCATATATACATATAACTATATATCCATATATATATAACTATATATCCATATATATATATAAAACTATATATCCATATACCCCATACATATATCTATATTTATATATCTCTCTCTCTATCTATGCTACTTGTATGTATACAAATAAGTAAGTAAAGCCATATATTGATTGATATATATATATGTATATATAAACATATATATACATACATATATATGTTTATATATATGTTTATATATATATATATATATATATATATATATATATATATATATATATATATATATATGACACATCTTGTTTGAGAAAAAGAGGGAGGAAACAAAAAAAGGGAAGGAATAAGGATAGAAGAATGGAAAGAAACAGAAAGGAGGAGAGAGGAAGGAATGGAGAGAAAGGGAGATAACAGGAGGAAAGAAGAGAAAATTAGTAAAAGATGAAGGGGAAATATTGAGAATGGAGGAGCAGAGGGGCAGCTGGAAAAAAGAAAATGGGGAGATGAGAGAAGAGATAATTTGAAGAGAAGCAAAGAGTTAGAGATAAAATAGACTTTAGAGGCTCATGTTCCAGCTCTATTTATAGGCAAGAGAACTGACTCAAGAAAGAGAATGATTTACCCGAAGTAATAGGACTAGAATGCAATTCTAGGTTCTCTGGCTCTAGGGCTAAAATCCTTTGCACAGAGGTAGAGTGAGCTGGAACAAGAGGAGAAAGGGAAAAGATGAGATAAAGGAAGAGCCAAAAAGAAGAGGATGGGGAGGGGAAAGGAGATTGAAAGACAGGGAGGTCTAAAGGTTCCAATTGGGGGGAGCTGCCAAGCTCATAGTACCATTCCAGAGTCATTCATTGGGAAAACAAGAGACAATGGGAATGAAAAGAAGAGGAAGTTCACTCTATTCTTCAGTATCCCTGAGGATCAACATGTAAATGCTTAAGAATTTCATAAACAAGCCTCTCACACAAGGACATTTCCCGGTACCCTTGAAGAGTTGCCACACCACAGTGCTGCATTTCTCAGATGAAAACCTCACCCCAATCTCATTTGCTAGAGAACTCAGAATAAATAAGTGCACTTGGAAACATAAATGTGCAATAAATAAAACAAAAATCCCAACAAGACATAGTTTACCTTATGCGTTATCCCCTCATTTTAATGAGACATATTTTATTACACCATTTACCAGTGGCGCATTCAATCAATATAGAGCCTTAATAATGTAACAAGATCCCCCGGAACATTCTGATGACACTGGTAAATTTGGAGGGGATTACTACTTGCTAAACAAAGATTAAATATGGCTATTAACAGGCTGCACAAGGACCTCAAAACCACTTTATTTCTGCCATGTACATGAAATGGCCTCAGTTGCAAAAGCTTCTTCCAGCACACTGGGATGCTTTTGCTACTTATGGAAACCGTTGTAGCAAGGAAGTAGGTAACGACAGAAAAGCTATTACTTTGTGTAAATAGCTTTGGAAACCGGAGGAGGAGGAGGAGGAGGAGGAGAGGGAGCAGGGGAGCAGATAAATGAAGGGGGAAGCCCACCTCTAAGTCTATTATCCTCTCAGCCACTTGCAGATGAAATCTACATTTTTGGTATTAATTATGCAGCTTCACTGATAGCTTGGGATTGAAACCAGATACTATCCAGTCCTGATTAGGACAGTGTGGATTGGTGGGCCTCCACCCAAAAATCAAGATCTGAAATTTGAGTTGACATTAATCATCTTTAAGTGATCCAGATGAGCCATTTAGAGATTATGACTGTCATCGAACAAGGGTGCAGCTGAATGTGAGTGGATTTTTAAATGGTCATAGACATTGCTTTTCAATTCTGGGTAGGGCAGGGGTTCCTTGATGACCTTGATTGAAATGCCAATCATAAAAAAGGAAGCATTGAAAGTTGCTAAAAACTTATCAGTAAAACCACCAATTTAGAACTGGCAAGGAGTCTGAAAGTCATATAATCCAATTCCCTATTTTTTAGTAGATGTGGATATTTAAGCCATGAAAGGTAAATGACTTGTCCGTGGTCATAGAGAGTAAGTGGCTGAAATGAGATTTGAACTCATGTCCTTTGATTCCAAATCCAGAACTCTTTCCAATAAAGTACAATATAGGATTTCAGATAAATAAAGGAGAACGTTAAGACCACAATATAGTGAACAGAGTACTAGGGAGGGGAACAAATAATTAATTAAATATCTATTATGTGCCAGGCATGATATTAAACTTTTTAAATTATTATTTCACTTGATCCTCGGAATGACTCTGTTAGATCCCCATTTTAACTACAATTTTTAACCTAGCACATTTAAAATTTTTTCTTGTTATGAAATATTATCATTCTATTGAATTTTGCAGGATGATTTCAGAAAGGCCCAGAGAAATTTACATGAATCAATGCTAAGGGAAGCGAGTAGACTCAGGAGAACATTGTACACAGCAACAACAAGATTATGTGATGATTAATTCTGATATACGTGGTTCTTTCCAACAATGAGGTGATTCAGGTCAGTTCCAATAGACTTGTGATGGAGAGAGCCATCTGCACCCAGAAAGTAGATTGTGGGGACTGAATGTGGCTCACAACATAGAATTTTAACCATTTTTGTTGTTGTTTTCTTGCTTTTCTTTTTCTCTTTCTCATTTCCCCCTTTTGTGATCTGATTTTTCTTGTGCAGCATGATAAATGTGGAAATATGTATAGAAGAATTGCACATGTTTAACATAAATTAGTTGCTGTATAGAGGAGGAGAGAAGGGAGAGAGAAAAATTTGGAACACAAGGCTTTGCAAGGGTGAATGTTAAAAACTAACTGCATATAGTTTGAAAATATAAATATTTAAAAAAGGAAAATTAGAGAAAACTAAGCATGAATTTTTTTTTTCTGTGACACAATTGGGGTTATTGCTCAGGATAACACAGCAGGAAATACAAAGTGTCTGAGGCTGGATTCAAACAGGTTCTCCTGACTTCCGTGATGGTGCTTTATCTATTACGTTAGCCAGCTCTCCAAGGCCCCTTATTTTATAGTTGAGAAACTGAGAAAGATAGATAAAGTGCCTTGACCAGGCCATACAACTGTTAAGTATCTGAGTTGGATTTAAACTCCAGTCTTTTTGACCCCCAATACTCTATCTAATTTGCTATTTAATTAATTGCCCCTGCTAGACCTGGAATCAGGATGACCTGGATTCAAATTCTGCCTCAGACATTTATGGCTATGTGACCAAGTTACTTATAATCTTTGAGGATAGCTTTAGAAAATGAAGTGAATCAAATGCACAAGCTTTATTTTTCCTTCTGGCTATAAATCTATGATGCCTTGATAAGTGAAGGGCTAGCTTTCAGAAGAGGGATTAGGTCTGCTCTTTTTTGGCTTCAGAAAATAAAATTAAGAATGATGAGTGAAAGTTGCAGAGAAGTAGATTTGCTATTAGTGAAAAAAACATTTTAAGCAAACAGAATTTAGAAATAAATGATCTGCTTTGGAAATAATGGGTATACTCTCACTGGAGCTCTTCAAGCAAAGCTTGGATAACCACTTGTTGAATCATAGAAGGGGATCTAGGGTAAATTATGGGATGAGTTGGACTAAGGAATTGCTAAAATCTCTTCAGACTTTGAGATTCTGTGACTCCATGAAGATTCTTGGATTTTAGGGGTATTTAACTTTACAAGGGTCTGGGGAGTGGTCTAATTAATAATATATGATTTTTCAGTAGATTGAGACAGTCGGCTTTCTTGAGTTTCTAGAAAAGTATCATAGCTTTATCATGATATGCCTTCTGCCATAGAGACATGAGACATTTCTGTTTTTCTTTTTCTTCAAATTACATAGAATGCCAGTAAGAAACAAGGATAATAGAAAACTGTGAGAACTTGTAAGCATCTTTTATCTTTGGTCTTTCATTGTATGATTCTTTACAACCTGCTATCTTTTATGATGCTTTATTGACAAATATCTTGTAGGAATGCCTCCAAAAACAAGTGTCACTAACCTAAAATAATGTACCCATAAGACCATTGAATAAAGCTAGTATAGAGAGCCTTATATGAACTCCCAACCCTAACTTCCACAGGTCATGCTGTGTTATGGAAAGGATAAGAATGAATAATTTTTAATATCAACCGTGTAACTTAGTTGTAGACAGAAGGGTATCTATGAAGTCAAGAAGGCTTCACTTTCAAGACACATACAGCATTTGTCTCTACAGGTAAGTCATTTCTTTTTCAGTGCCCCAGGTAATTTTTTATGTGACTTAACAAGTTAGAGAACTCTACATAATGTGTTTGAATTTACTCTACAGGAAGGTAATATATGAACTCTGTATTACAGGATCTGAGGGGAAAGTACGAGGAGATGAAGTGCTGAGATTCATGGAGAAAAATTCTTCATTGAGAATTCCCTATTCCAATGTATTTAAAGATCAATTATTTGTCCCTAAAATATACCTTGAAAAAAGACATCCCCAAATTCATTGATATAATGCTTTAAGTTTTGAAAAGATCTTTTCTATTGTAATTAGACAAGAAAGTGAAATCGAGGGAATAAGCATGTGCAAAGAAACAAAATGATTGCTTTTTGCACTTGACATAAGTTACTCAGAGAAAATTAGTCAACCAAAAACTTAATTGAAGCAATAAAATCAGGAAAGTTGCAAAATATAAAATGAATCTACATAAATCATCAGCATTCCTATGTATTACTAATAAAATACAGCAGCAAAAGCTAGGAAGAGAAAGTCCATTTAAAATAATTATAGAAGTTAGAAAATATTAAGGAAGGTATCCATTGAGACACACCAAGGAAAAAGATGAATCCAATAATGAATCAAATTAATAAACTACTCTCCAGAAATAGAGACAGAGCTAATAATTGGAAAAAATGTAAGTTGCTCATGGGTAGGTCAAGCCAATATAATGAAAATGACAGTACTACCTAAATTAATTTACTTATTCAGTGCTATATTAATTAAACTACCATAGTATTATTTTGTAGAGCTAAAAATAATAATGGAGTTCATATATTCATTAATATGGATGAAAAGTCAAGACTCTCGGGGGAAAAATGAAAAAAAAAGTGGGAAGGGAAGGGATATCTGAGTATCATATATACATCTATACAAGAAAGAATAAATCATTAAAAATTTTGTTACTAGCAGTGAAACAGACATCAGAAGCAAGTGAAATAATAGCTTATGTTTAATAAAATCAATTATCCTACTTATTTGGGGAATAATTCAGAATTTGATAAAAACTGATAGGGAAATTAGAAAGTAGTTTGAGTATTAATCAAAATCTCATACAATATGTCAAGCTAAATTCCAAATAGATGCAAGACTTAGACAAAAAAAAAAGAGCATCATAAAAAAAGAGGATCAAGTAAGATATTACTTTTCAAATCTATGGATGGGGGAAGAAGCAAAGCATACAATATATTATAGAAGATAACATGGATATTGTTTATGTATGTTTATTGATTATGTGAGATTGAAACTATTTTTGCATAAACAACTCCAAGGCCATTGAAAGTAGAAAGACAAACAGTAACTGGGAAAAATCTTTGAGGCAAGTTTTCCTACTGAATATCTCATATTCAAGATACAGAAGGAACTGATTCAAGTTTATAAGACTAAGGACCATTTCCCAATTGATAAATGGTCAAAATGGTATGAATAGGAAGTTTTCAAATGAAGAAATCCTCACTGTCAACAATCACATTTTTAGAAATGATCAAACGCTAATAATTAGAAAAATAGCAATTATATTAATTCTCTGATTTCATGTTTATTCATTAGATTGACTAGATAACAGGCAAGAAAAATGACAACTATAGAAGAGGCAGCAGGAAAACAGGTACATTTGTAAATTGTTTATGGAATTGGTCCAGACATTCTATAAAGCAGTTTGGAACTACAATCTTAAAGTTACTCTTCCATACAAAACCTTTGATCCAACTATTCCACTACCAGATCTATATCCTAAAGAGATCAAAGAAGATAAGAAAGCCATTTTGTATACAAAAATATTTATAGCAACAATTTCCCAAATAGCCCTAAACTGGAAACTACAAGGATATTCACCTCTTGGCAAATGGCTAACCAAATTGTGTTATGTTAATACAATGAAATATTATTCTCCAAGAAATGGCCAAAAGGAGAGTTTCAGAGAATACTGAGATCTCTGTGAATTTATGCAGAGGAAAGCGAGCAGAACTTGTAAACAAAATTTATTAAAAAGAACATTAGTAGAGAAAAACAACTTTGAAAGGCTTTAGAATCAATGAATTGATATGGAAAAAATAGATCAATACCATGAAAAACTACAAGTCCAGAGGACCGAATGTGAATCATGCAACCTGCTTTTTTTATTAAGGAGATAGTGGACTTATAATGCAGAAAAAGACATACAATTTTGGACATGGTCAATGTGGAAATGTGCTTTGTCAGACTGTACATGTTCTTTAAAAATTTTTAAAATTGTTCAGCAGAAAAGGAACAGTGGGAGGTAGAAATAATAAATACTAATAATAAAATTGATTCAATTTTAAAAATAATTTTTCCCATGGATATAATATCAGAGTTTTTGATGTAATGATTAGTTAATGAGTTTTTGTAATGTGATGATATAATGATTAGTTAATGAGTTTTTGTAATGTAATGATGTAATGATTAATTAATGAGTTTTTGATGTAATGATTAGTTTTACTGAATTTTTCCTTTTTCTTCTCTGATATAAAGGATGGCAAGCTGGGAAGGGAAGAAGTATTCTGGGAAATGTAGATGATGTAAAAAGACAATTTCTCAATAAAATATATTTATAAAATGAAAATATCTTTTTTCTTTAAATTTTTTAAACATTTGTATTTAAAGTTTTGAGTTTCAAATTTTATCCTTCCCCCTCCCTGAGATGGTAAGTAATCAGATATAGGTTACACATGTACAATGATGTAAAACATTTTTATATTAGTCATTTTATACAAGAAGATTCAAAGAAAAAGAAAGAGAAGAAAGAAAGTAGGTGAAAAATAGCATGCCTCAGTCTGTATTCAATGAATATCAGGATTTGCCCCCTTACAACACTCTAAGAATAATGGTTTCATGTATTATTTTCCTGTGGTTCAAATATTACTCATATTTTACAAATAAGGAAATTTGAGTATCTGAGAGATAATTTATCTTGTATCACACAGCTAATAAATAATAGCTTCAAGAAGGTAGATTCAAGTGGATTGAAACTGGACCTGACATCAGGAAAAGCTGAGTTTAAATCCAGCCTTAGGTATTTATATTTATTGGCTATGTTACCCTGGACAAGTCATTTATTTGGGGGCCTCAATACAATGAAATGGCTGTACCTAAAATCTTCTTAAGATCTTTTAAATCTCTATGTCCAAGGTGGGAGTTGACTCCAGGTCTAAATTTTCTACTATACCACACTGACTTTCTATTCAGGACTTTCTTAACTTGGCTTTTTTAATAGGGGGTAAATTAAATATATTTTTATTGTTGTTGTTGTTGTTTTTCCGCTATTGTATCACTTATACTTCTCAGCATATCTACTCCCTCTCTCCTCTACAGCTTTTGCTATTGCTGCTAATAATTCTCATTTCCTTGATATTCTCATCTCCAATATTTTGTGACACTATTTTCTTCTGTTTCTCATCCTATATGACCACTTCTCAATATCCCTCGTTGGATCTTCATCTAGATCATATCAGCTAATTGATATCCAACAGGGTTTCAACCTTTTCTCTTTTCCTTTCTATTATTTCACTTGGTGATCTCATCAGCTCCCATGATTTCAATGATAATCTCAATGCTGATGATTCTTAAAACTACTTGTCCAGCTCAGCCTCTCTGCTGATCTTTAGTCTTGCATATCCAGCCTCTTGCTGGATATCTTAAACTAGATTTCCTCTAAACATCCTGCATTAAACAGGTCCAAAACAGAACTCATTATCTCCCCCCCAAAAAAAATCCTCCTTCTTTCTAACTCCATTATCACTATCAAGGGCAGCAGGATCTTCTCTGTCACTAAGGGTCGCAATCTAGGGTTCATCCTGGATTCTTCACTCTCTCTTAATCCTCTACATAAAGTCTCTTTGCCAAAGTCTGGAGATTTTACCTTTTTAGTATGTCTTAGATATGCACCCTTATCTCCTTTGATTGCTATCACTCCAGTGGATGTTTCATCTCTCATTCCTGGATTATCACAATAAGCTGCTGGTGGGCCTGCCTGCCTCAGATTTTTGTTCACTTCAGACCATCCTCCACTCAGCTATTGGTCAATGAATCAATAAACATTTATTTATTAAATGCTTTCTATATACAAGGCATAATAGTGCTAACTCAGAGCCTTAAGGGGCTTATATTCCAATAGGAAAAGATAGTACCTAAAAGAACACAAAAAGAGTGGAGGAGAAGGGGAAATGGTAGAGAAAGTCGTATAAGATAAGTCAGCCAGTCATACTGGAGAGAGACAAAGACATCTTTGGCCAAGGCTTTTTTTTTTAATGGAGATTTATTTGTTTGTTTATTTTTTCTTTTTATGTGGTTTTGTGAGGCAATTGGAGTTAAATGACTTGCCCAGGGTGATAGAACTAGTAAGTATCTGAGGGCAAATTTGAACTCAGATCCTCCTGACTCCAGGGACAGTACTTATTTACTGTACCACTTAGCTGCTTCCTTAAATTGGAGGTTCTTAGAAAAAATGGCCAACCAAAATAATTTTGTGCCTCAGTGTAGAGTGAGTAGAGTGGATTGAATGAGGTTCCAAAGTAAAGAGGTTTTTATGACATAGTAAGAAAAAACTGTCAAAGAGGAGATCTGATTATATCACCCCTTCAATGTAAGGAAATCCATTGGACTCCCATCACTTTCAGCTTCAGATATAAAATTTCTTTTTGGCATTCAAAGTCCTGATTAAGATTTTCCCTCATTGAAAAATGGACTTGTATGTGCAAAAATGTTTGTGTATTTTTTTTTTGTAGTGGCTAGAAACTGGAAACTGAGTGCACATCAGTTGGGAAATGGTTGAGTAAATTATGATATATGAATGTTATGGAATATTATTGTTCTATAAGAAATGACCAGACGGATGATTTCAGAGAGGCCTGGAGAGACTTACATGAACTGACGCTGAGTGAAATGAGTAGAATCAAGAGAACAGTGTACACAGCAACAACAAGATTATAAGATGATCAACTGTGATGGAAGTGGCTCTTTTCAACACTGAGATGATTCAAACCAGCTCCAATTGCTCGATGATGAAGGAAGTTCCTATGGGAACTGAGACTAGATCCAATGACTTTATGATGAAAAGAGCTATTTACACCCAAAAAGAGAACTGTGGGAATGGAGTGTGGATCACAATATAGCATTTCACTCTTTTTTTTTGTTGTTCGCTTGCATTTTATTTCTCATATTTTCCCTTTTTGCTTTCATTTTTCTTGTGTAGCAAGATAATTGCATAAATATGTATGCATATAGTGGATTTTAAAATATTTTTTACCATATTTATTGGATTACTTGCTATCTAGGGGAGAGGGTTGGGAGGAAAGGCAGAGAAAAAATTGGTACACAAAGTTTTTACAAGGGTTAATGTTGAAAAATTATTCATGCATATGTTCTAAAAATTTTAAAGCTTATATATATGTGTATATATATATATATATATATATATATATATATATATATATATATATATATATATATATATATATATATATATATGTATCTTCCCTAATTCTAGTATTCTTATACCTTATTACATCTATTTCCCCTTGCCCTACTCTCTGGGATTCAGCAAGACTCTTTTGCTGTTCCTCCAACAAGATATTCCACCTCTTAGTTCTAGGCCTTTTCATTGATTGGTCCTTTATTCCTGGCATATTCTTTCTTCTCATCTCTGCCTTCTGACTTTTTTTCAAGTTCTAGCTGAAATTTTATATTTTACAGGAGTTATTTTTCATTACATGTGTCTGATTCTTCCTGATCTCATTTGGGGTTTTCTTGGTAAAGATACTGGAGTGATTTGTTATTTCTCTAACTTATTTTACAGATGAGGAAACTGAGGCAAACAGGGTTAAGTGACTTGACCAGAGTCACACAGCTAGTAAGTGAACTCAGGAAAATGAGTATTCCTGATTAGTCCAGATCCAGTACTACCTAGTTGACCAAAAAGTCTTTTCCAATTCCCCTCACTTTTCTTTTATTAATTCTAATTCATCTTATATATGACTTATTTTTATATATTTGTTTGTATGTTGACTCTTATGGTAGATTATGAGTACTTTATGGGTTGGGGTTGTCTTTTATATTTTTTTGTATCCTCAGCACTTGGCATAGTGCCTGATGCACTGGTGTTTAATAAATGCTAATTAACTGTTTGACTATAACTTAGATCCCTTAAAACAAATTAGAATGCTATATAAACAAAGGAAATATGCAGATGTTGAACCTGAAACAGAGTTTTGTTTTGTTTTTCTCTTTAGTGTGGATCTTTATCTACAAGGTCTCTTCTTTGATGGATATTGCTTTATAATATAATTCAGTTTCAAAAAAGACTGACCCCTCCTCACTTCTACCTTTTTTTAACTTGAATTTAAACTCTTTATTCCATATTTTGGCCTTTCTCTAAATTTGGTAGACATATATAAAAATGAGAATGTTTGGATATATATCTAGATTCCAGTAAAAACTGCTTATTTTATAACCACATTATAATGACATACAGCATTAATGTTACACTTTTTTTTAAAGGCTAAAAACCCAATTGGAGTAAATTCTAATGCCCTTGTGGCCAATTAAAATTCTGTAAAACTGTCTCTTCATGGTTTTACAAGTGAAGCAGGAAGTGTTGAAGAGGTCTTCCAACCCCATCTGCCCTCTGTGTTTCCCTATGCTGCTTCATGCATGAAAACTTTGGCTAATATCACCTTGAGGAATCTTTGAGCTTTATTTAAAATCTATTAATCGATGTTGCTGGTGAGATGATTCCTGCTCTCAAAAGGCTTATATGCTAGATAATTAACAAGATATAAGCTTTGTGTGTTAATGATCATTGGTAATAACTCTAAACAGAACCATTGGTTCAGAATTGGAGTAGATATTTTGGATGAATTCTCATGTTTTCTTTTACTGATCACTTTTACCACCATGTAAGCAAGTCTAAAAGAGAGTGCTTGAAATTAGAAGCCATTTTTTTGCATCTTTTTAGACTGAGTTCCAAGCACTCCAGATCTAATAAAGTTTTACTTTAACAAAAATGTAAAGTATGATATTTGAGTTTAAAAATCAACTTCCCAAGTATGAGATGGAGGAAGACATGTCTACATAGATGTTCATCTAAAAAATAAATAGGGGAGTGAGTGGAAATTGTGTATTGTAAGCTCAATATGAGTCAATGGTAAAATACAACATTCAAAAAAACTTAATAGAATATTAGCCTATATAATGTCCACACACAGTGTCCAAGACTATAGAGATGATTCTATTGTTCTATTCAGATCATATCTATAATATTTTGATAAACTTCTGGGTGCCACATTTTAGGAAAAAAATTGACAAACTGAAGAATATATAGGAGAGGATGTTTAAGGTAGGGTAGAGACTCAATATACCAACCTACAATGATGATCTATAGAAAGAAATGGTCATTTTAATCTATCATCAAGCATTTATTAAGCATATATGTGCCAGAAACTATGCTAAATGTTGGGGATAAAAAGCAAAACAAAAAACAAACAAGCAAAACTCCTGATCACACGGAGTTTTGCATTATAATGGAAGTACAGGAACAAAGTCTATATAATCAGATAGAGAAAGAGGAGATGGAAGTTAATCTCAGTTGAAAAGTTTTAGCAGTGAAGGCATGTGTATAGAGGGGAATGGGATGTAAATGGTTTCCTGTAAACATTGGAATTGGAGCTTGAAGGAAGCCAGAGAATCCAGGAGGTAGAAGCAAAGAAGAATTGGTGAATGGAGTCTCAGGAGAAGGAACATCAAGAGAAGAAAATGATGGAGAAAGTGACAACTATCTTCAAGTATTTAAGGGTCTTTATGTAGAAGAGAGCTTAGTTTTTTTTTTTTTAACTTTGTTATAGAGGGAAGACCTGGGAATAATTGGTTCCTAATTAATTACAGAGAGGCAGATTTAGGCTTGATGTTAGTAAAAATCTTCTTGATAATTAGAGCTAATTTAGAAAATGGGATAGTATGTTTTAGATGGTAGAGAACAAATAATTCTAAAATAACATATACTGTACTTAGGCCTTCAAGTGAAGATCAGATGATCAAAGTGAAGAAATCATTCTTTTGAAGATGCTTGATAAATTAGACAGACTTTGGAGGTCCTTTCCACTTCTGGGATTTTGTTTAAATGTGTCACTTGATCTTTGGATGGATCCACATACTAAGGCAAGTTGAATCTTACTCTGGAGGCTGATTTTTTTTATAATCCCTAATAAAACTATTGGTATCACTTGTGCATGGGCCTGTGTGTTTCGTGGGATAGTAGACCACTAGTCCTCTAGTCTGTATTTTCCACATGGTGTTTTATGGATCCTAGTAATGGTAAAAATTGATTATAAATGGTTAAATGGTAAAAAATGTGATAAAATTAATCATAGGTTAATTTTCCAGAAGATGAGCCTGATGATATAATGCTTAGATAATTTCCTGCTTTTTGACATGTCATCCTAGCTTTCTGATTTCCTTTGTTCCTTTCTCTCTACAAGTAACCAAGAGGAAAAGCTGAGAACATTAAAGCAAGAATCAAGTTACAGGCAACTTCCTAAAGCTTCTTTCTCCTCCTTATCTTGAATAACTTAATGATTTTTCTTCTTGACTCACAGTTCTCCTTTCATCTTTTCAGTACAATCCTTAGTCAGCTTCACACTTCCACTTCTCTCAGACATATCAACACTAGGCTATCTACATCCTTATTTTTCTGTCTCTCATTCTATCTGGCTCACCTTCTATTACAATTACAAGTATTCAAACTTACATTTTCTAAACCTAAGATAGGACCTGCCTCCAACAAAAGAAAAGCATAATAATAATACCCATGCAATTAGGGAGGGGGCCAATTCATCACAAGCAGACAGTCTAACAACCAAAGTAAACTCTAACTAATTTCAAGATTAGCTAGCTAATTATAACCTAAGAGGAAAAGTCTATATTATACTGGGAGAAAGAAAATTCACCACATTATCATCACTAGATTGGGACCAAGAAAGACCAATAATTATTAGTGCTATAAGCATGGAAATAATGCCAAAAATTAAAGCCCCCTTTCTTCATTACATTTAACATGAGCTAAACCTAGTAACTCATGCTAAGATAAATGTCCGTTAATTTTAATATTACCCCAAATTTGAGCTTTAACCTTCAAAACTAACTAAATGTCAACAATTGCTTAAAAGTTTACTATTGATGTAAATTGAAATTGTTGTTTTATATATTGCTTGCCTCTACTCACTCTAGAGTCTAGCCAAAATTGCCTTCTTGCTCTTCTCCCATATTATATACTATCTCCCATCTTTATGGCTTTGCATTGATTGCCCCCCTTTCCCAGAGTGCTCTGTCTTCTCCCTTCTGCCTTTTAGAATTCTAGATTTCCTTCAAGACTTAGCTCATTTGCCACCTTCTGCAGAATTTCCCTCATCCCAGAATCTGCTAATGCCTTCTCTTCTGAAGTTGCCTTCCATTTACTTTATATGGACTTCTATGAAATTATCCATAGGTCCACAGTCATATTGTTGCCCATATTAATATGCAAGCTTCTTGAGAACAAGGACAAGTATTTTTGCCTTTATTTATGTATTCAACATTTAGCACAATACCTGGCATACAATGTGCACTAAAATAATGCTTGTTGATGGAATATTTGGAAGCCTGTCAGTCTGTCTAGCCCTATACTCTTTAATTTTCCAGACAGTCCTTGGGCTACCCACTTCTCTTGGCCTGTGGGTCCTGGATTGGCTTTAAACTCCAGAAGAGGGAACTGTCTCCTCCACTAGAGAGTTCATACAAGCCAATGAGCATTCCTGTCATGATGTACACACTTCTACACCCACCCCAGCAACACCATTTTAAAATGGCATGTCTGACACTCAACTTGGGCTTGGAGGTGCGACACTCAAGTCAAAAACCTGAAAATGTTACACGACAGAATAGTTTCTTTCCCGTCAGCATTTTTCCTAATAGCATACACTAAATGAAAAATCAACAGACACAGTTTCCACCTGCAGGCTTTTCATAATGGAAAGTTTCCAATTACATAAGTTTTTTTTAAAGCTCTTGGAATTTTCTTTTTTATTCTGCAGAAAATTACTTTTATAAAAGCAGGAAGTGCCATGGTTTAAGACACAGGATATATACAGTTGCTTTATAGGAACTGTTTCAAAGATTTCCAAAGGCAATCATTTCATGCATTAATCATGCAATAAATTATATTTATTGGTTGGCAAATAAAAAATACTGTGTTCCAGTACCAAGGTCTATATTTTGGGAAACCAGAAGGAAGGCCACAGTCAAGTCTTCACAGTACCTCTACCAGACCTCTTGTAAATGTGCACAAAGTTGAGGACTTGGATTCAAATTCTTCCACGCTGCTTACTTGTTGACTTGAAAAATTATGTAATGCCTCTTGATTTCTATTTCCTTACCTGCAAAAGGAGTTCTTTGAGTGGATGGATTCTGAGTATCCTATCAGATAGCAATCTATGATCTTTTTCAATGGGCAGCAAGGTATGACAAAGTATTAGATTTGGACTCAGAACGATCTGACAGTAGCTGTCTGACTATGTGTATGTCACTTACATTCTCTGAATTTATCCTTCTTCATGGAATACAAACAATCCCATTAAACAAGGTGATTGGAAGGTCCAAGTAAAAAGCACCTCATGCATGTTGTAAACTTTAAGGCACTAGAAAAATTATAAATAGTTTACTAGAGATGAGAAAATATCTGGTTTAGCACATCCTACCTTAATCAAAGCCCCATATCAAGCAATGAAAACAATTCAATACATGACTTAAAGGAGATTAATGATAATGGATTTGTTTCTGTTCAGTCATGGCCAGCTCTATGTAATTCCATGGACTTTGTCCATGGGGTTTTCTTGGCAAAGATAGTGAAGTAGTTTGCCATTTCCTTTTCCTGTTATATGCCTATTTTATAGATGAGGAACTGAGTTAATTAGGAGTTAAGTGACTTATCCAAAGTCACATAGCTAGTAAGTGTCTGTGGTCAGATTTAGTCTCAGATTTTCTTGACTATAGGCCTGGTGCTCTATCTATTGAGCAACCTTTGATAATAGTTAGCATTTATATAGTGCTTCAACATTTGTAAAGTGCTTTACAAATATCACATGTTATCCCGTTGAAGTAGGTAGTATTAATTGTCCATTTTGCAGATGAGAAAACTGAGATAGGCAGAGGTTATGACTTGCCTAGGGTCACATAATTGTTATGTGTTTGAGATGGGATCTGAACTCAGTTTGTCCTAGCTCCAAGCCCAGTGCTCTATTAGCTACTTAGCTACTTCTAGATTCTGTGGGTAATGAGTCAAGTATACAGATGATTTCTTTTTTGGGGGGAAGGGGGAATTATTATAGACTTTTATCCTTTCATGAGGATATAGAACTCCTGTTGTAAAAACTTCTTTGTTCATAATGAAGATCAATAACTCACGGACAACATTCAATCTTAGGCACCTCCAAGAACTGAGAGGTCCCATAGCTAGGATGTGTCAGTTGCAATGTATGAATCCAAATCTTCCCAACTCCAAGGACAACACTCTATTCTCTAAAAAAAACAACAAACAACAACAACCACAGTGAATTGAAACCATTGGAGAACTTAAAATAGATCAATCAAGAGAGAAATCAATATTATATGTTAATCATATTTATATTGTTTTACATATGTTTATGCATACACATATGTTTTACATATATGTCCATATCTGTTAGGTTCTTACTAAGTGCTAAGTCGGTACTTAACAATTCTCCATACCGACCTTCACCAGCTAAGTGCTCAAAAGTGAATTGTGTGTTAACTCCTATTTCCAAATTGCAGTTTTCCTTGATGTACCTGTTTAAGAGGTTTTTCGGACAATTTCTCAGCAAAAATGCATTGACTTTTAATTTCTCTCTGTAGAGAACATTTCAGTCAGAGGACTCCATTGGGCATCAGAGTGTAGAATAATTCAGGGAAACGGGATGAGGGGCCCAGGTCCAGGGCCCCAGGCAAAAAAAGACTTGGGGCATGATGGCAGCTGATGTTATACCCAAAGAGTCTTTAGAAGGTTAGGACTCTGATTTGATCAACCAGCAGAAAAGCAATCACATGGCAAAAAGGGATTACCTGATAAGTGAGCCAAAAGGCAATCAGATTGCAAAAATGAATTACACTTGGGGAGAATACAGGCCTTTTAAACCAACAGGGCTGTATCCAGTGCAAACAACTCCAATGTAATTGTCAGATGATGAGAAGAGATTTAGAAAGTGGTAAATAGAAGAAAATTAGATAGGTTAACTGCCTGGGAGAGAGGGCTTTCTTGTATTTTAACAGACAGAAGAAAACAGATGAAGAAGGAAATAGATGGGTGGCAACAAGCACCTGGAGAGAGACAGAAAAAGAGAAAGACCTCAAAACAAAGGAGAAAATCTAAGAAACATCTGACACTGAAAGAGCATGGCTAATAAGAAGACTGTTAAAGAACTTTAAAACCAGCAGGAATCATTGGATTTCCTAACACAAGATGAGACTAATGGACAATGGACTTATGGACATTTATAAATTTTCAATTTATGATTATTTGATCATGTTATTTGTTATATACTTCTAGCATGTATTATGTTACTATGTTACTATGTGCTTATGTAATTTATGTAATTATGTGTAATGCCTCCCATATTGATGGATTTATGTTTCAAGGTCATGACCACCCTATGTTCTAAATCAAAAGAAAGGGGGAGATGTTAGGTTCTTACTAAGTGCTAAGTCGGTACTTAACACATATCTGTATCTAACCATGTGTGCATATGTATGTGTAGATATATGTATGTATACACATATGTTATATATATGTTTGTGTCTTTGCATGTGCATTGTGTGTATATTTGCCTGTATTGATATATCTTCTTAATTACAGCCTGTTTGGGGGAGGTGGGAGAGAGGAAAAAGGGAAAAAATAATAAAGTAAAAAGCAGAAAACAGAAGGAAACCTACAAGGAAGCAAAGATGGATAGTTATGAATACAATGTCTTCTCTTATTACATATACTTTTTTGACATGAAAATTTATTGTTATATATTTTGAATCCTCCCCAATTTTCTGCTGAGCAGAATGACAATTTCTTGCTTGTTTTCTTTATCTATTTTTCTATTTTGTTTTTCCTTGCTTTGAATTTGCTTTAAATAAATAAATATATTAAAATAAATTTGGGAACAGGATGAAGTTTGTGTCATCTCTGTTATCCTGACTGCTATCAGCATTGTCCCAAAGATGATTTCAGTGATCTTATAGAGGATGAGCTTAAATGACAATCCTCTTGTTCTAGTATAAAGATACAGCATTTTATCAGATTATACAATAGTCCACAGGACATTAAATATGAAAAAGAATAGTAGGATAAAATTTTTCTTTGGATGAGTTCAATTTTGAAACTCAAAAAAATGAGATTAAGATTAGCAATAGCATTCAAAGGATGGGGACTTAGCTACACCACACCTAAAACTATTATAAAGCATCAAGCTTCAAAACCATTTGATACTTTCTAAGAAATAGAGTGGAAGATGAGTGGAAATGATTAGGTACACAAAACACAACAGTCAAGAACTATAGTAATCTGGTATTTGATAAACCCAAAAAATCCAACTTCTGGAATAACAACTCACTATTTGACAAAAATTGCTGGGAACACTGGAAAATGAGATAGCACAAACTAGACCAACAACTTATAGCCTAAGGTCAAAATGAGTTCATGATTTAGATATAAAGAGTGATAAGCAAATTAAAATTAAGCAAATTAAAAGAGCAAGGAATAGTTTGTCATATCTTTGAAGGAGGGAAGAATTTATGAATAAAGAAGAAGTAGAGAACATTATGAAATGTAAAATACACTATTTAATTATGTTAAAAAGCTTTTACAAAAACAAAACAATGCAGCCTAGATCAGAATGGAAGCAGAAAGCTGGGAAACAATTTTTAAAGTCAGTGTTTCTGACCCAGTTGATAAATGAGCAAAGAATATAAACAGAAAATTTTCAGATGCTAGTTATAGTCAATGAAAAGAATGCTCTAAATTACTCTCGACTAGAGAAATGCAAAGATGATGATAATTGCTGGAGGGAATGTGGGAAAAGTGAAACATTAATGAATTGTTGGTGAAGTTGTGAACTGCTCTGGAGAGCACTTTGGTACTATGCCCAAACGGCTATAAAATTATACATGCCCTTTAATGCAGCAGTGTCACTATTGAATCTATATCCCAAAGAAATAATAAAAGAAAAAAAGGACATATGTGCAAAAATGTTTGTAGCAGCTCTCTTTGAAATGGCAAAGAACTGGAAATTGAGTGGATGTCTATCAATTGGGGAATGGCTGAATAAGTTATGCTATATAAATGTTAATGAATATTATTGTTCTATAAGAAGTGATGAGCAGGCTGATTTCAGAAAAGCCTGTAAAGACATAAACTGATGCTGAGTGAAGTGAGCAGAACCAGGAGGACATTGTGTATAGTAACAGAAAGATTATATGATCATCAGCTATGACAGACTTGTTTGCTTTTTCTTTATGATTTTTGGTCTGATTTTTCTTTTACAAAATGACAAATATGGAAATGTTTAAAGTGATTGTGCATGCATAACCTACATCAAATTGCTTACTGTCTTGTAGGGAGGTTAAGAGAAGGAGGGAGAAAAATTTTGAACTTAAAATCTTACAAAAATGAATCTTGAAAGCTATCTTTACATGAAATTGGAAAAACAAAATACTATTAAGAAGAAAAAAAACTTTAGCAATAGCATTGTCACTAACAGCAACAACAGTAATAAATCATATTTTATCAAGCTTTAAGATTAATAAAGCACTTTACATATTCTATATTGCTTGAGTTTCCCAATAAGCCTTTGAAGTAGAGTTTATAGGTCTTATTACTTGTTTGTTGCTTGTCCTTTGTTCTTGAAGAGGATCATGACATCAGGTTGATGATGTCTTGACTTGCAACTATATTGGATTTAAGAGAATCAGGACGTGTAAAGTCACCAGTTTCACATTCTCCTCTAGAGCTAACTGGGTCCAGTGGCAAAATATAGATTAATCCAACTAGAAATGAGCCTTGATGCAGTGAGAAACCTTGGCCTTTTTAAATTAAGGTCTTGGTGGTGGAGCAAAGATGGCAGTGAGTAGACAGGTCTTTATCTGAGCTCTTTCTGGCATCATTCAGATCAACACTAGCTCAAGTCTCTGAACTGCTTTTGGAGTGACAGAACTCACAAATATTTGGAGTGCAGCAAATTTCTAGCAGAATGTATTTTGGAATAACTTCAAAAAAGTTTTGTTTCACTTAGGTATGGGGGAAGTGACACAAGCACAGCTCAGGGACTCAGGGTGATGAGGCATCCTCATCAAGGAATCTACCAGGAAGCTCTTAGACAAAAATACAGTAGAGTTGGCTATTCTGTCCTGTACCAGCCAGTGGATCAGCATATTAGCTGTGAAACATCTAATTCAAATACAAAAGGCAAATAGTGAGCCTCTGAATCCCAGAATAATATGAGACCTGGCCATGCCCACCCAACACTGAAAGAAAGTCATCAGCACTGGACCAGGCCAGTCTAAAACTGCTGCCTGTAAAAAAGGTTTGGGACCTTCTTTGGGATAGTCATCAAAACCATTTGGCACTGGCTAAGAAATAGGATAATTCATTAGTGGAATAAGCTAGATTTACAAAATAGTCAATGACTATAATAATCTAGTGTTTGACAAAAGCAAAGTGTAAGGGCCCTTTAAATGGGCGGACACAGTGCATCGGGATTGAGGCCCAGAAGTAATTTCTGTGGATATTAGGACTGCCCTTGGGCGGGATCCTGGCCATATTGAGATAGTTTTGTAATGGGTGACTCTCTCGCTGATTGGCTGTGTGTGTGACCTCACAGGCCCTATATAAGCCCACTGCAGGCAGCAACCGCCCTCTTTAACCTCGTGCTGTTCACCCTGGCTCCTAGCCTGGGTGGCCAAGCCAAGATGGGTAGCCGAAAGAGGTAAGGATTTTGGTAGTGAACACATGGGTCTTCTGACCAGGTGTTCACCAGGGAACCAACAAGTCAGGGCATCAGTTAGGGCATTATGTGAGTAGGTATAATAAAGGCTTTTAAGATTACACGTGGCTGTTCTTGAGTGCGCTACCGGTTACTAAGCTATAGATTCAAGAGATTGTGGCCAGAGACCTTAGAAGGCCTCAGAGGAGGCGAGCCGGGTAGAGCTCACACTGCAAAGGACAGTGGTCAAAGGTGCTCTGGTGGGTCTAGGACAGACTAGTAATTGTAACTGCCAGGAGAGCACGTTACAAATGGCGCCCAACGTGGTGGACGCATCAGGAATTATCAGGTTTTGAAAATATTTAATATTCAGAATTAAGATTCTGAAAGATCCGGTAGAAACGCCACTTAAGAGGGAAGACAGAGAAGCAATATGGACCCAGGTAACTCTGGGATCAGGCTCAAGGACACAGCTGAACATAATGCTTATTATATAAAGAGGTTAAAGAGCCAGATGGAAGATCTTTTAACAAAGATCACCACTGAAGAACAGCAGGAAGCTTGTAATCAAGCTCCACAAAGGCTATCCCCACACCCAGTAAATAGAGCTAGGAGAGGGAGCAACCTAGAGCTAATGCGATTGTATGACAGTAGAGAGTATAAAATGCCACAGCAAGAGTTGCTGGAATTGCAGGTTAAACTACAGATGGAGATAGAAAAAGAAGAAAAAGCTAGGTTACTACAGATAGAACAGGAAGAGTTCAAACCAGTGGCAGAAACTAAGGAAGGAAATAAAGGAACCACATGGACTTCAGTTGTAGAAATTCTTCTTAGCATTTTGTTGGTTTACCTTGTGCATTGTTGTTTTAAGGAATTTATTGATTACTCTTTCATTGAGAAGAAGTTTAGTTCTTTTTATGTGCAAAGCTCAGGTTTGATTTTAAATCAGCCTTTGGGGAATTTTCCAATTCTTCTTCCCTCTGCCTCACCTTCTTGGGCCAAGGGAGTAGGGGGAGGAGGAAAAGGAAGGGCGATAATACCATCAGCACTGCCCATTAATCCATTCAAAACTCCTGTGTCTTTTCAAAGGACAGGAGTAGGCTTTATGCCCCAAGGCAAAAAGGAATTGTGGGTTATTGAGTATAATCAGAAAAGTTTTAAAAATACAGTTCAGTTAATTTCTAAGAAACCTTACAGGGATAAGACCTTGCAGTTAGAGAGAGTGGAGTTTTATACTTGTAAAACTGCTAGGATCGTCTTTGGAAAGTTGGAACTCCTCTTTTCTTACCTCGTGGATTTTCCACTTCCACAGGTGAGCTTGATTTCCCAACCCCCTACGGGTACTTATAAAACAGTGTTTATGTCTAGAATGGGTTGGAAAATTGTTGTTTTAATCACTAGAATAAATAGACAGTGTGTGATCTTTGACCCAGGAGGAAAAGTAATATCAGATTTATTGATTCACACTCCTGAAGTACAATTCGGTATCAGAAACTCAAACTTTGATTTTTAGGCAAAAGAATTCAGGGATATAGCCGAGTGTTCTAGTAAAGTCATTACTGCACAGACTATCCCCAAGATCTTCTCTTCTAAACAAGAGAAAGGAATTTTGGGATATGTGATTGCTTACAATTTTTAAATTTTGATTTTACATTTTAAAACATTTTTGATTTTACATCTTCAAAGTATTTTGATTTTACATTTTAAAGTTATTTTGGTTTTATATTTTTAATCTATTTCGGTTTTACACTTTTAAATTATTTTGGTTTTACATTTTTAAATTCTTTGCATTTTACCTTAGCAATGCACTTCGGGCATACACAGAAAGTGCAGCTAAGTGACAGACTGACTTTTGTCTGACTTGTTAATCTTTTTGACAACAACTTTGTTTCCACTGTGATGTGGAAAGGCCTGGATGGCATTTGGAAAGGCCCAAGTTGGGCCCCGGGGACATTCCTTCCTAGGTGCAGATCCAGCAGCAGAGTTCATCCCCACCAGAGACATTTGTAACCTGGGGATCCAAGAGAAGGACCAGACAACAGTCCAGAAGGACCAGCCAGATGTCAGCAGCCCTTCAGACGCTGATGGCAGCAATGTCCCTCCTGACCGTGACAGCAGACACAGTTCCAGTGTTGCAGCTGAAATGGACTGTTTTGGGTGATACGCAATATAAAGACTGTAAATGGACAATGGGCCTGCTTGCTCCTCCCGTGGCCACTTGCCATATGGTGGCCTGGGAAGAGGCTTTGCCCTATGCTTTCTATTGAAGGACTATGCTTTTAAATTAGTGGGTGAAAAACCAACACACCCACCTGCCATTGTTATTGAGACAATGTTACTGGACATGACTTTGCTTATGTGCACCTGTGAAACTAGAATTGTTCTAGAATTGTGAAAAGTGCAATAGAGAATTGTGATAAGCTAGAATTGTTCTAGGATTGTGAAAAGTGCAATAGAGAATTGTGATAAGCTAGAATTGTTCTAGAATTGTGAAAAAGTGCAATTGAGAATTGTGATAAACTAGAATTGTTCTAGGATTGTGACAAGTGCAATTGAGAATTGTGATGAACTAGAATTGTTCTAGGATTGTGACAAGTGCAATTGAGAATTGTGATAAGCTAGAATTGTTCTAGGAGTGTGAAAAGTGCAACAGAAAATTGTAAGAAACTAGAATTGGTCTAGAACTGTGATGAATGTAACTAGAATTGTGACAACCTACCTACTAATATTTGTTAACTAGAATTGTGATGTTTTACCTTGTTGACTTCCCACCTCAGTGTTGACATCCTACCTCATTGGCATCCAACCTCTTTGGCATATTATCTCGAGTATGACTTTGATGAATGGGTTGAACACTTGGGCCACTGTTGAGCCTGATTCTCATTGTCATACTTCTGTTTACTGATCTGCTGCTTTGTACCTTCTTGGGCATAACACTCTGTCATCTCATGGACCAAGTGAACTACAGCTGGTGCTAAAAGTTTAGCTTGGTGAGATGTGCGGTTCCCGCAAAACAAGAGAAAGGGAATTGTAAGGGCCCTTTAAATGGGCGGACACAGTGCATCGGGATTGAGGCCCAGAAGTAATTTCTGTGGATATTAGGACTGCCCTTGGGCGGGATCCTGGCCATATTGAGATAGTTTTGTAATGGGTGACTCTCTCGCTGATTGGCTGTGTGTGTGACCTCACAGGCCCTATATAAGCCCACTGCAGGCAGCAACCGCCCTCTTTAACCTCGTGCTGTTCACCCTGGCTCCTAGCCTGGGTGGCCAAGCCAAGATGGGTAGCCGAAAGAGGTAAGGATTTTGGTAGTGAACACATGGGTCTTCTGACCAGGTGTTCACCAGGGAACCAACAAGTCAGGGCATCAGTTAGGGCATTATGTGAGTAGGTATAATAAAGGCTTTTAAGATTACACGTGGCTGTTCTTGAGTGCGCTACCGGTTACTAAGCTATAGATTCAAGAGATTGTGGCCAGAGACCTTAGAAGGCCTCAGAGGAGGCGAGCCGGGTAGAGCTCACACTGCAAAGGACAGTGGTCAAAGGTGCTCTGGTGGGTCTAGGACAGACTAGTAATTGTAACTGCCAGGAGAGCACGTTACAAATGGCGCCCAACGTGGTGGACGCATCAGGAATTATCAGGTTTTGAAAATATTTAATATTCAGAATTAAGATTCTGAAAGATCCGGTAGAAACGCCACTTAAGAGGGAAGACAGAGAAGCAATATGGACCCAGGTAACTCTGGGATCAGGCTCAAGGACACAGCTTTTGGTATAAGAACTCACTATTTGACAAAAACTGCTGGGAAACTTGATAATTAGTATAATAAAAACTAGGCATTGATCCACATCTAATACCCTATACCAATATAAGATTGAAACTGGTTCATGATTTAGACATAACTAATGATATTTAGGCAAATTCAAAGGACAAAGAATAGTTTACCTCTCAGATCTGTGAAGAAAGGAATTTGTGGCCAAAGAACTTGAGGACATTACTGAATTCAAAATGATAATTTTGATTATTAAATTTTAAAAGTTTTTATACAAATAAAACCAATGCAGACAAAATTAGAAGGGAAGCTAATGACCTAGAAAAAATAACAACAAAATTCAAATGGAAGAAGAAAAGTTCGAGAATTTCAAGGGAAGTAGTGAAAAAAAAAATCAAATGAAGGTGGCCTAGCTGTACCTGATCTAGAACTATATTATAAAGCAGCAGTCAACAAAACCATTTAGTATTGGCTAAGAAATAGACTAGTTGATCAGTGGAATAGGTTAGGTTCACAGGGCAAGATAGTGAATAAAAATAGCAATCTAGTGTTTGACAAACCCAAAGATCCCAACTTTTGGGATAAGAATTCATTATTTGACAAAAACTGCTGGGAAAACTGGAAATTAGTATGGCAGAAACTAGGCATGGACCCACAATTAATACCACATACTAAGATGCGATCAAAATTAGTCCACGATTTAGGCATAAAGAACGAGATCATAAATAAGTTAGAGGAACATAGGATAGTTTACCTCTCAGACTTGTGGAGGAGAAAGGAATTTGTGACCAAAGGAGAACTAGAGATCATTATTGATCACAAAATAGAAATTTTGATTACATCAAATTAAGAAGCTTTTGTACAAACAAAACTAATGCAAACAAGATTAGAAGGGAAGTAACAAATTAGGAAAACATTTTTACAGTTAAAGGTTCTGATAAAGGCCTCATCTTCAAAATATACAGAGAATTGCCTTTAATTGATAAGAAATCAAGCCATTCTCCAATTGAAAAATGTCAAAGGATATGAACAGACAATTTTCAGAAGATGAAATTAAAACTATTTCCACTCATATGAAAGAGTGTTCCAAATCACTATTGATCAGAGAAATGCAAATTAAGATAACTCTGAAATACCACTACATACCTGTCAGATTGACTAAGATGACAGGAACAAATAATGATGAATGTTGGAGGGGATGTGGGAAAACTGGGACACTGATATATTGTTGGTGGAGTTGTGAAAGAATCCGGCCATTCTGGAGAGCAATCTGGAATTATGCCCAAAAAGTTATCAAACTGTGCATACAGCACAGTGCTGCTACTGGGCTTATATCCCAAGGAAATACTAAAGAAGGGAAAGGCCTGTATGTGCCAAAATGTTTGTGGCGGCCCTTTTTGTAGTGGCTAGAAACTGGAAAATGAATGTATGCCCATCAATTGGAGAATGGTTGGGTAAATTATTGTTCTGTAAGAAATGACCAACAGGATGAATACAAAGAGGCTTGGAGAGACTTACATCAACTGATGCTGAGTGAAATGAGTAGAAGTAGGAGATAATTATATACTTCAACAACAATACTATATGAAGATGTATTCTGATGGAAATGGATATCTTCAACATAGAGAAGAGCTAATCCAATTCCAAATGATCAATGATGGACAGAATCAGCTACACCCAGAAAAGGAACACTGAGAAATGAGTGTAAACTGTTAGCATTTTTTTGTTTTTCTCCTCAGGTTATTTTTACCTTCCAAATCCAATTCTTCCTTTGCAACAACAGCAACAACAACAACAAAATTTGGTTCTGCACATATACCTAGAATATACTATAACATATTTAATATGTATGGGAATGCCTGTCCTCTAGTGGAGGGGGTGGAAGGAAGGAGGGAAAAAATTCAGAACAGAAGGGAGTACAAGGGATAATGTTGTAAAAAAATTACCTATGCACACGTACTGTCAAAAAATTTTATAATTATAAAATTAATAATAAAAAAATTAGAAGTGAAGTAATAAATTGGGAAAATTTACATTTAAGGGTTCTCAAAAAGGCCTCATTTAAATATATATATATAGAACGGACTCAAATTTATAAGAATTCAAGTCATTCGCCAATTGATAAATAGTTTAAGAGTATGAACAGATAATTTTCAGATAAAGAAATTGAAACCATTTCTAGTCATATGAAAAGGTGTTCTAAATCACTATTGTTCACAGAAATGCAAATTAAGACAACTCTGAGGTACCACTACACACCTTTCAGATTGGCTAAGATGCCAGAAAAAGACAATGACAAATGTCAGAGGGCATGTGGGAAAACTGGGACATTAATACATTATTGGTGGAACTGTGAACAGATCCAGATATTCTGGAGAAGAAGTTAAACTATACCCAAAGAGCTCTAAAACTGTGTATACCCTTTGATCCAGCAGTGTTCCTATTGTGTTTGTATCCCAAAGAGATCATAATACTTGCGGCAGCCCTTTTTGTAGTGACTAGAAACTGGAAACTGAGTGGTTGTCCATCAGTTGGAGAATAGCTGAATAAGTTATGCTACACGAATGTTATGAAATATTATTTTTCTATAGGAAATAATCAGCAGTATGATTTCACAAAGGCCTGGAGGGACTTACATGAATTGATGCTAATTTAAATGAGCAAAACCAGGAGATCGTTATACAAGGCAACAGCAAGATTATATGATGTTCACTTCTGATGGACATGGATCTTTTCAACAATGAGATGATTCAGTCTAGTCACAGTGATCTTGTGATGAAGAGAGCTATCTACATCCAGAAAGAGGACTGTGGGAACTGAGCATGGATAACAACATGTTTTCACTCTTTTTGTTGTTTGCTTGCATTTTGTTTTCTTTCTCATTTTTCCCTTTTTGATCTGATTTTTCTTGTGCAGCATGATATTTGTGGAAATATTTATGGAAAATAGCACATGTTTAACATATATTTTACTTGCCATCTAGGGGATGGAGTTGGGGGAAGGGAGGAAAAAAATTTGGAACACTAGGTTTTTGAAGGATGAATGTTAAAAAGTATCCATGCATATGTTTTGAAAATAAAAAGCATTATATAATTAAAAAAATAAATTAAATTAGTGTTTTTCTGATGTCTAATACACATTTCATAGAAGAGGAAATCGAGGCTCAGAAGGTTTAAGAGACTTGCTTATGGTTACCGAGCTAGTAAATGACCCATGTAGGACTTAGGGTAGATCTTTCTTACTCAGAGTATAAACTGTGATTCACAAAAGAGAGATTTGAGGCATGGAGAGAAACAGAAACTTGTTTGGGATATTTGGTATCCCAATATAGTAAAATAGTAAATGATAAATCTAAGATTCTACCTTGGGTCATCCTATTTTCCAACACACTATTTGCCTTTTTACTGGTTTCTGTGTCTCTCATTCTTTTCTTCTTTTTTTCCCTTTTCTTACTTCCTGCCTTTATCCATCTCTCCCTCCTTCGTTCTTCTTCTTCCTTCTTTCCTTTCCTTTCCTTTCCTTTCCTTTCTTTTCTTTCCTTTCCTTTCCTTTCCTTTCCTTCCTTTCCTTTCCTTTCCTTTCCTTTCCTTTCCTTTCCTTTCCTTTCCCTTTCCTTTCCTTCTTCCTTTCCTTTCCTTTCCTTTCCTTTCCTTTCCTTTCCTTTCCTTTCCTTTCCTTTCCTTTTCCTTTCCTTTCCTTTCCTTTCCTTTCCTTTCCTTTCCTTTCCTTTCTTTCCTTTCCTTTCCTTTCCTTTCCTTTCCTTTCCTTTCCTTTCCTTTCCTTTCCTTTCCTTTTCCTTTCCTTTCCTTTCCTTTCCTTTCCTTTCCTTTCCTTTCCTTTCCTTTCCTTTCCTTCCTTTCTTTCCTTTCCTTTTCCTTTCCCTTTTCCTTTCCTTTCCTTTCCTTTCCTTTCCTTTCCTTTCCTTTCCTTTCCTTTCCTTTCCTTTCCTTTCCTTTTCCTTTTCCTTTCCTTCTTTCCTTTCCTTTCCTTTCTTTCCTTTCCTTTCCTTTCCTTTCCTTTCCTTTCCTTTCCTTTCCTTCCTCTCATCTCTTTATTATCTATCTCTCTTTACTTCTGTCTATTTATCAGCATTTTATCCATGTTTATACATAATTATTTTCCATGTTTCTGTTCTCATTAGATTGCAAAGCCTTTAAGAGCAGAGATTCATTTTTAGCCTTTTTTATTACCTTCCAAGTAACCAGTAAGCATTTATTAAATGTCTACTATGTTCCAGGCACTGTGCTAAATGCAGAGAATACAAAGAAAGGCAAAGAACAGCCCAGGCTCTTTAGGACTCCACAGCCTAGTTGGGGAGATAATATGAAAATCATTATGCACAAACAAGCTATATATGGTACAGGATTAATGGGAGATAATCAAAAGAGAGAAACCACAAGTTATTTTAAGGGGATAGGAACAGAGTGCCTGACACACAGAAGATATTTAATAAATGCTAGTTGGCTGACTAACTGCAACCTAGGTCTTCTCATGCATTAATATTTTTAAGAAGGGAAATATCTAGATTAATTGCTTGAGTAAAATATCATGAGGGAGAGAGCACTATCTGTGTGTCCTGGTTAACTCACAGGTTGTTGTGAGGAGTGAATGAGTTAAAGATTGTAAAAGTGCTTTAGAAACTGCAAAATGCCATCCAAATACAAAGTAGTCTTGTTCTTTAAAAAAGCACAAAGGATTCCGATTAGACCCAAGGTGAGTACTGTATGTCATTAGCTCTTGCTTTGTTTAACTATCACTTAAATTTGAATCTCAGTTAAAACGTGTATGGATTTTTAAAAATTTTTCACCAGGATTTGCAAACGTGTTTGGCATGTGGCAGGTGAATGTGCATAGCCTTTGGATGATGTACAGCATGCATATTCATGATAGTGGAAGTTCACTCCAAAAATGAACAATTTTCTAAGAGTCCAATCATGAATGAACTAAGTTTAAAAAGGAAATGAATGAGAAAAGAAGGTTACTGGATCTTAGCTCACTTGAAACACAACTAGAGTGTATATTTGAACTTTGCAATAATATTAATAAAAAGAAGCCAACTAACCCAAGAAGACAGGAATTTTTCTTTATGTTGTTTATTCATTTTTCTGTTGTGTCTGATTCTTCATGACCCCATTTAGGGTTTTATTGGCAAAGATATTGGAGTGCTTTGCCATTTCCTTCTCCAGCTCAATTTACAGATAAGAAAACTGAGGCAGATACTTACCTTAGAAACTGACCTCTGATACCAATTATATGGCTCTGGACAAGTTCTTTTACCACTGTGTGTCTCAGTTTCTTCATCTGGAAAATGGGAATAAAAATAGTTGACCCTCAGAGTTATTGTGAGGATAAAATGAAAAGCTCATTTGATATACTACATAAATACTTTGTTATTCAGTTTTTTCAGTCATATCTGAAGTTTTATAACCCCAATTGAGATTTTCTTAGCAATAATGCTGGAGTGGTTATATTTCCTTTTCCAGATCATTTTACAGATGAGGAAACTGAGGATCAGTGTCCCAGACTGGATTTGAACCAAAGAAGATGAGTCTTTTTCACTTCAAACCTGGTACTCTATCACCTGCACCATCTAGCCACTAGCTATTCCTATTAAAATGCAGATAGAAACCTATCCTTTTCACTTCTTGTCTATTTCCTCCTTTAAGTCAACACAGAAAATTTTCACAATGTTGTGGGAAACCTTCCTTACTTTCTCACACCATAACTAGGGTACCAGTGGCACCTGTCATGCCTGAACCTCACTAGCTGATCAATTAGTTTGTCTTTTTTCCAATCATCCATCTCCCTGCTGCCATCTTCTCCTGCTGTTCTTCCAAGTTCCCCCTGGGTTATATGGTTTCACTCCAAATCTGTTTTCCCCTCCTTATTCCTCCTCCCCTATAGTTTCCACTTTCACAGATTCCTTTATCTGAATAGCACCTTTCAAAGGAAACTTTCAAATGCATCAAGGACTGATACTAGGCTCTCTCCCAAGCATTAAGTCATTGTTGATAATAACAAAGACCTATCTTTTTAAGGCAAACATTCTTCCTGTGAAGCCATATGGTTGGTAGTCATAGGATGCTGGTTTGCAAGAACTCAAGCTGAGAGCTATTCAAAGTCGATTCTTCCTGACTTCAGGCCAGGCACTCTAGATACCTAATCTTCCCCTCCCCCCATACACACACACACACCATGTGTTATCTATGTTTGATTAAATTTTTATTTATTTTATTAAATACTTTCTAATTTTCTAATTACATTTTAATCTAATTCCTGGGTGCCTTTGTGTTCGACAATTTTGTCTAGTCAACTCTCCAAGGTTATAAAACTGCAGAGAAAGTTCTGACTTGTATGACTGAAAGAAATATTCCCATTTCTGGGTTTGCTCTCCAAATTAAATCACAGGTCTAGACCTTACCCCTATTCCCAGAATCTAGCTCAGTGCTTGGCAGCTGATTTATTAATCTATTTAATTATTATTTATATTTATTATATATAATATAATTATAATAATATGTATTTAATAATTATATAAATATAAACATTTATTAATAAATGCTTGTTGAAGAAATAAGTAAATATTGATTCTTTCTTTCCCTAACACCTAGCAAAAGCTTGGAATACAGTAGGTGCTCAATACAAACTGATTTGTTGATTGATTGAATGACTATATCTTTGCTCAGTACATAGTTCAATATCTGCTATGTAGGGACCTAATAAATGTTTGTTGAATTGTATTGAAATAGTCATTTACAAAAGACTTGTGGATTGCATTTGATCATTTCCCAAATGTCACAATGCTATAATCAGAAACTATTTCTAGTTTAAAAAAGAAAAAAAATGCAATTCAACCTTTAAAAAGAAGAAAAAAATTCACTAATTAAAAACTCTCTGCTTGTGTCACTGTGAGTGACTGCAGCGTGAGATGCCAATTCCAGTTTATTCTTGGATTGGAAAACAGGCTGCACCACCAATGGTTTCCTGAGTTCTGGTGATGAGACAGAGCACTAGGGGTCACTGGAACTCCACAGTTTCCATCTATTTAACAACCCCAGCAGCTCGAAGAAGCTTTCTTCTAGGCCAGGACAACAAGTGATTATATTACAGTTTACATCCACCCTTCCAGAATCCACAGCTGTTTTCACTGGCCAATGAAATCTCTTCTAGGGAGGGAGGAGGATGCTATTAGTGTGTTTCTCCTAAACAAGGTACCACTTTTCACTTTTCCCAAGCCCACTTTTCTCTTAGTGTCACATTTCCCTCCCTCCCTCCCTTTTTTTTTCCTTCCTGGGTCTTAAGTGATCTCATCTCAATATTGTATAAAATGCACATATATCTCATCCTATCTTCCCCAGTAAGGGAGAGTGAATGGAGGTGGGGAGATGAAGAATTCACACATTTGTTATCTACACATTTCAGAGCAAGGCAGCTCTAGTTGAGAGCTACCAGGCCTAGCATCCCCTTTTCTGCTGGGAATCTTGTTCAGCAGTTTACAAATAAATTAAATTTACACTTCATCAGATTAAGTACAAGGAGAACCAAGACCGGGACACAAAAGATACAGGCATTTATGAATTCAATTACATTCAATTCAAGAGACATTTATTAAACATCTACACAGTGTCTGGCACTGTGCTAGAGGCTTGGGTTCCAGAGGCAAAAAATGAAAAGAGTCCCTACCTCCAAATGGCTACATTTTTTATCTCCATGTCTTTGCATAGATCTTGCCTTGTGCTTGAAATGTTCTTCCTTGGTTTCCTTCAGGACTTAGCTCAACACTTACATGAAGCCTCTCCTCAACCCTCCAGCTTATCGGTACCTTCTGTCTCCAAAATACCTTGTATTTGTTGGTTATATAGTTTGTAAATAATTATATATTAACTTGCTTTTCCTATTAGAATAGGAGACTGCCTGGCTTTTGTCTTTGTAATCCTGGTAAATATCTGGTAAATAGTAAATGTTTAATAAAAATATTTCCTTCTGTTATAGAGCTTTTTCTGCAGTTTTATAGTCTTGGAGAATTGACTAGACAAAATTGTTGAACACAAATAAATAAAGTAAAATGTTTAATAAAATAGTTAATTGATATAGTCTACTGGAAAAGTCTTATCCTCAAAATGCTTACATTGTGTTGTAGACATATAATGTAAGAATATTTTTTCTTGCATGCACATATGGGGTTTTATAGTGACCTTTGACTTGTCTAAAATGGCGTTTTTATAGAGAAGAGGATGGGTTGAAATTGAGGAAAAGAGGGGATCTCGTGGAGGAGAAAAACAAGGTTTGATTTGCTTTTTAAGTTTTGAGTAGAGGATCAAAAATAAAGATTTTATCTAGTCCAATCCCTACATTTTGTTGATGAGGAAACTGAGATCCAGAGAGCAGAAGTTACTGATTCAAGATCATTTAAATTCTAAGAGGCAGAGACAAGATTGCAACTTAGGTTCCCTGACTCCAAATCTAGAATTTTGTCAGTCCCTTCACAGTATGAAACACCCCAGGATGTCCACATTCTTTTTTCTTTTTTCTTTTTCTTTTCTTTCTTTCTTTCGTTTTTTTTTTTTTGTTTTTTTTTTTGTTTTTTTTTTTTGTTTTTTTTTTTGCTGAGGCAATTGGGGTGAAGTGACTTTCCCAGGGTCACATAGTAAGGAAGTGTTAAGTGTCTGAGGTCAAATTTGAACTCAGGTCTTCCTGACTTCAGGGCTGGTGCTCTATTCACTGTGCTACCTAGCTGCCCTGATGTCCACATTATTGAAAAAAAAGTTGACTTTGCCACCTTACCCTCTTTTTCTACCATCTTCCTCCAACAGACCTGCTATCTGGAATACTGGAATCAGAAAGACAAGTTCAAATTTGATCACAGACATTTACCAGTTATGTTGACCCTGGGCAATCTCTTAACCTTTGTCTGTCTCAGTTTCCTCAATTATAAAATAGGGACAACAATATCATTACATCACAGGATTGTGTTGAGGATCAAATGAAACAATATTGGTTGTAAACCTCAGCACAGTGCCTGGCACATAGTAGGTGTGTTTAATAAATGGTTAGTTTCTTCCCCTTCCCAAAGTTGAGGACTTGATTGACTAAAGGCATCTAGACTATAGTGCATATTTTGCATCTATTATTCCAGTTTGTTCTGACACTCCCCAAAGCGACTCTGGACATGGCTCAAAAATGAGACCATTGAAAATAAACGCCTTTCTTCGCTTTGAAATTATTTTATGTTGACATGTCAAAACAAATGACAATTCTCACATCCCTCTGATGTTGGTAAATGCTTCACATTGTTAGATTTCCTTCTTTTGAAGTGGAAGATATTTGCTTTAGGGTCAAGAGCAATCCCAGCATCCTTTGGATAAAATTTTTTTTGTCTTTGAGTGTGCTGGGGAATGGATTTGTATTCTTCCCCTAGCAAGTCAGTTGATAGCTCATTCACAGACTCTTAGAACCTCAGAGTTAGACAGAGATCTTTTAGTCCAACATAAATTAAGACAGAAATGCACCTTTACCTTACCCTAAGAAGTTGGTCACCCAGTCTTTGCTTAAAGAACCTAGTATCTTGGAATACAGCAGCTAATTGGATCTAAGTTTTTTTTCTTGGCATTTAACATAAATTAGCCTCTGGTTAACTTCTACCTATTGCTTCTGGGTCAATCCTCTAGGACTCAACAGAACAATCTAATTTCTCTTCCAAATGCTATTGTTTTGTCATCAGACCCAATTTGAAGTTTGTTTTGTTTTGCAAAGATGCTGAATTAGTTTGCCGGGTTTCCTTCTCCAGCTGATTTGAGATGAGGAAACTGAGGTGAAGAGGGTTTAGTGACTTGCCCAGGGTCATATAGCTAATAAGAATCTGAAGTCAAATTTGAATTCTCTTCCTCCTAACTCCTGGCCCAGCACTCTACCCACTGTTACAGATACTAGAAGATAATTATTTTACTTTCCTTACATCTGTTCTTCTTCAGATTAAAACATCCCCAGCCCTTTTAAGCATTGCTTATGTGGCAAGATTTTGTAGTCCCCCAACATCCTAACTATCTTCCTCTGGGATGAAATTGAGCTAATAAATTTCCTTCCTTTCCCAGAATTCTGCCCCAAAGGGGGCCATAAGCCCATTAGAAACAGATCACTTTCAAATTAAGGGAAAAAAATCCAATGAAGCACTTGGCTTTTCAAAATAGAAGAGAATAATGGAACCTTGCTCTTCTGAAGACAGATATTTTACCTTTATTTGGACCAATGCTGAGAGGGGCTGGGGCACTGGCTTCAATCTTTTCAGAGAACAAGTTTTCAGGGTGAGTTAGGAACCCATCTGACTAAGACCCGCACTCTTCAAGCTATTGTGTGCTAACAATCAGCAGAAAGGCAGACTCATCCCATTCAGCTCAACTGGATTGGGTTGGGATTTAACAAGCAGCTTCACTGAAGGCCAAATGACAGCCTGTCAAACAGACTTTACATTCTGGTCTGGATTACAATGATTACTCAGCCCATTTTCCATGTGTCTTTCCCAGACAAAACAATGGAAGTCTAGCAGAAACACTTTTCTCACAGTAGATATTAAATTCATTCCTGCTAAATGAATGAAGATTTTAGATCTGGGAGAGATCTTAAATATCATTGAGTCCAATCAATTTCTTTTTACAGATGAATAAAGAGATGGGAGTCTAGAGATAAAAAGCACCTTGCTGAAGAATAGCAAGGGGCAAAACTGGGATACACACTCGTGGTATCTTAGGATGAAAAAAATCATAGAATTAGAATTGGAACAGACCTACAAGGCCATCTCATCCAGATACCTTCTCTTAGAAATGAGAAAAATGACTCTACAAGGGCAGAAGTGACTTGCTGAGAGTCATACAAACATAGAGAGACTGATCCCCTGTTAGTAGTTAGCATGCATTTATTAAGCACCTACTATGTTATGGAAGAAAGAAATGGCAAACCACTCCAGTATCCTTGTGAAGAGAAAAAGAAAATCCCATGGACATTATGGTCCATGAAGTCACAAAGACTTAGACAAAACTGAATATCATGTGCCAATGTGCTGAGTATACAAAGAAAGGCAAAAAACAATTCCTGCGTAAAAGGTAATCACAGTTTAAAAGGTAAAAGAGGATAGAAACAACTATGTACAAAAAAGAGATATGAAAGATTAATTAGAAAAAGTCAACAGAAGGCACTAACATTAATATTAATGGAGATTGGGAAAGGTTTTTTGTAGAAAGTGGGATTTTAGCTGTGAGTTGGAATTCTCTAGGGAAGTTAGGAAGGCGGCATAGGGGAGAATGCTTCAGTTATGGGGGACGAAGTGGAAATACTTAGAATCAGAAATGGAATGTTTTATTTGAGAAATAGCAAGGAACAACACTGAACTGAAGAGTATTGGAAAGGAAGTGGAGGTGGAGGAACTATAAATGAAGTATAAAAAAGCTAGGATTCTAGGAAGGGACCAAATTATGAAGGGCTTTACAAACCAAGCAGAAAATTTTGTGTCTGATCCCTCATCAGGTTGACATGTGCTTTAGAAAGACTGTTGAATGAAAGATGAACTAAAGCAGAGAGATTACATTGGGAGATCAACCAACAGGCTATTGCAGTAGTCCAGGTGTGAAATGAGAACTTCTTCCAGCATGTTGACAGCTTGAGAGGAAGGTGTAGGATATATGAGAGATGTGAAAGTTGACTCTACTGGATGTGGCAATAGATTATTGGTTATAGGGAATGAAAGAGAATGAAAAGTCCAGGATGAGATTCAGATTGTGAGTTTGGAAGAACCCTTGGAAGTAATGGAGAAATGTTAGAGAGGGTAGGGCATTGAGTGAAGAGATAATGAGTTCAGTTTTGGTCATATTGAATTTGAGATGTTCAATAGGCAATAGACAAGATTGAAGATCAACAGAGAGATAAGGACTGAATAAGTAGATCCAAAACTTACCAAGAAATAGATAATAATTAAATCTATGGGAGCTGTTGATCTCACCAAATAAAAGAGTGTAGACTGAAAAGAGATAATAGCATAAGACAGAGTCTGATAGTGGGCCTAAAGAGGATGAAAATGGGACAAGTAAGTCCAAATCCAATGCTCCATCCATAATACCATTGCCTTCAATGGATGACATTATAATAATTACTAGTTCTGCTTTATTTGTGCATGTTCACAAAAGACTCCAATTCTACCATAAATTCCTTGAGGGAAGTACTTTCTTAATTATTGTATACCTATTAGCTAGCATGATTTTGCCCAAAGTGAATCCATGGAAAATTGTACAAATTGCAGGATCATAAAAGTTGGAGCTGAAGGCTTTTAGAAATGATTAGTTCATTGTCCTCATTTTAGCCAACTGTGTTCAGGGAGGTTGGATAGTTTGCTTGATATCATAGACATAAGCAGTAGGAAAGCCACACGTTAAATCTAGGATCTAGCTAAAGTGACATTTATTTAATGATGTATTTTCTGAGAATATCTGTGAATCTTTATTGCCCCCTAAAAATATACAAGATTTTTTGTGTCTTTCCCCACTTTTTGAAGGCTTGAATTATTTCTTTTTGGTATTTGCATCCCCAACAGATAGGATAGTGCTTGGCCCAGAATAAATGCATTTTTTATCCATCATTTATTCATTCACCTTTACTTGTTCTGGAATTCACTGCCTTTTATTATCTAAGTTCAAATTGGTTTTTTCACTCTTTTTGGTTTTTCCTCTATTACATTCTATGTCCTGGCCACACTGGACCATCCACTTGTATTTGTTGATTATATCTTTCCTTCTTCTGTTTCTTTACCCTTGCTCATGCCTTCCCACATCTTTTTTTTTAATAAATAAAATTTTATTTTTAAAATCCATATGAAATAATGTTTCAAATTACTAACAAAAATTACAAATAAAACAATCAAAATAACCCAGATGTCTCGGTTCACAGCCAGCATATTGTCAAAGATGTCAAAAGATAGGAATAATCCACATTGGAAGGATCATCAAAGGACAAGCACATGTGAGTTCTGTGGTCCCACATGTCTTAAACTGCCTTTTTCTATTTCTCTACCTCATGAAATCTTCCTCTACCTTCAAAAAAAAAAGAAAGAAAAAAAAATAAACTCAGATTCTATTTCTTCCATGAAGTCTTCACTTATTTCTCCTCAAGCAAAGTGGGCCTTCTCTCAAATAGGATATTTGTAAAATTCATAGCACATCACTTGGAACATAGTTGTATCTCAGTCATATATGAATGGTTGCCCCATTTGGGGTTTTCTTGGCAGAGATCCTGAAATGCTTAGCCATTGCCTTTTTCCAGCTCATTTTATAGATGAAGAAACTAAGGAAAAGAGAATGGAGTGACTTGCCCAGCATCACACAGCTAATAGTCTAAGACCAGATTTAAATTTAGGAAGACATGTCTTCCTGACCTTAAGTATGGAGCTCAATTCACTATTCTGCATAGTTGTTCCACTTGGAACATTGCAGGAACTTAATACTTGCCCCTTCCCTTCCCTCTCCTATTCAGTCCTTTCTTTCCTTACCTTCCCCAATCCTTCAGGCAGAAAATGTTGACCTGATTTGCATAGTTCTCTGCCTAGAGTTGTGAACATAGCATTTTACCATACAAATACATATGAGGTAAGGCATAATGTTTGATGTATTAGTAAATTTCTCTTAGTGCCTAGTACAGGGCAAAGACATAATAGGCACTTAACAAATGCTTGTTGAATGGAATCAAATAACTAATTGATCTACCCTGTTCTGTTCCAGAGTAGAATTGAGAGCTAGCATTATGTATTAAATCCTGGAATTGGATTAGCAAACACCTGGATTGGAATCTCACCACTTGGTCAGTGAGTATGTGACTGCACAGCATCAACTCTGAGCCTCAGTGATCCCAGAGGTAAAATGAAGACAACCAATCTTGTCTTAAGTACTTCATGAGTGAATTAAGTGCTTTGTAAACCTCAGTCAGGGAGTTAGGATCCTTGGACTCCTACAGCACTCCACATCTATTAGTTGTGCTGGAGCCTGAAAATCAATGGTTAAATGTTCAGTGTAAGCATTTACATGTTGGAAATAAGAGAATACCAAATCAGGGCTTGATTTATTGTTTTATTGATTGTACAGATGTAAGAAAATGATGGGAAAATGGTAATTAAAGGGATTAAATTTAAAGTAGGTGTATGCATATCTCTTCTCCCATCTAGTTGCTAAACATTTCCCAGTACATATTTAGAGCTATATAATTTTAATACTTTTTTGCCATTTGATTAAGATATTTCTTGTGTTTTCCTCATCTCTAGCAGTAAGTTACTAGAGGTTAGGATCTTGTCTTACACTTTTTTCCTATCCTTGAAAATAGTTGGCAAAGTATAGGCATGTGGCAATCAAGAAATATGTAGTAATATGAAGAATAAATCTACTGAATGACTTTTTCTTTGTTATAAAATGTTAGATCTGGGGGGGGGGGAACCTTAATACACAGAATACTAATACCTGGCAGGGATGTCAGGACAAAGAAAGTCAGAGCTGGGATGAGTTTAAATTGTAGAATGTCACTGCTGGGAGAGGTCCTGGAACTTAGAACATAGAATGTTATGTAGGTTGATGAAAGATCATTTGTAAAGAGCTTCCTTTATGACAGGCACCATGCTAAATATTGGAGACATAAATACAAGCAAACAAGATAATCTCTGACCTCAAGATCATGAGGAAGCTCCACAAAGTGTCTTGGAGGCATAGAGGCAAAAGCCTTATCTATTAGAGCTGAGGGTGGAGGTAGAATTAGGTAGAATCCAAGTTTCTTAGTAGAGTAGAGATGGTTATAGAGTAGAGTCTTGCAAAGGAAAACCTTAGAAAGACCTTAGAAGAGAAAAGGCCAGAATTAGAAAGACATTGTCAGTCATTACTAAGTTGGTGACTCCATTTAGGGTTTCTTTCTTTCCTCCCTCCCTCTTCTCCTTTCTTCCTTCCTTCCTTCCTTCCTTCCTTCCTTCCTTCCTTCCTTCCTTCCTTCCTTCCTTCCTTCCTTCCTTCCTTCCTTCCTTCCTTCCTTCCTTCCTTCCTTCCTTCCTTCCTTCCTTCCTTCCTTTCTCTCGTTTTCTTTCTTACTTTCTTTCTCTCTCTTTTATGTTGAAATAGTTTATTATTTTCTTTACCAACTCATTTTACAAATGAGGAAATTAAGGCCAATAGAATTAAATGACTTATCCAGGGTCACACAGATAATATGTGAGTATCTGAGTGTCTGAGGTTAGATAAACTCAGGAAGATAATTCTTCACTTTATACATCATGGCAGCATCTAGAGACCCTTAGAATATGAGAAGTAGGAGGGACTTCAGAGTACAGAGTACAGAGTGTCAGAACTCAAGAATGTCAGAGCTCATAGACTGGAGAGAGTTGAGACCAGCAAATCCAATCCCTTCATTTTACCTTCAGGGTTATTGTTTTTCATTCTCGAAGAGGACCAAAATGACATTATTATTTTAGACTCGAATTACAGAGTATCTCTTTGTGGCTGAGAGACCAATATAATCTCAGAGTGCTCTGCCACAGGTCAGACATGAACTTTTGGAATACATCTCTAACTTTGTGCATCTCATATTTCTTCTGAGATAATTCAATTCTGCTTTGTTCATAGAGCATAGCACCTTCTCTAATTAGGGCAAACCATGGTGTGTGATCCTGTGCTAGTGTCTCTTATATCATACAATTAATTCTAAAGTTCTTAAGAGAGACCTTGAAAATGTCCTTGTATTGCTTTTTCTGACCAACTTGTGAGCACTTGCCATGTGTGTTCTCCATAAAATAAAAGGCCACAACAGTGAAGAGTGTCAGAGTGAATTTGTGACAGAGATTATAGCAGGAAATATTTTCTTTGTGTCTTCTCTCTCCTAATAAAAGGACTAAGTGCTGTAATTTGTTCAATTGATGGTGAAACAAATGACCCTAGGTCTTGTTTTCCAAAGTGGAAAAAAAAAAACACTTGAGGATCATTTGAAGCCAAGGGAAGATATCTCTCTATCATTTAAAAATCAGTCATATGGGTCTCAAGAGATGGTATCTCAAAAGACCATTTCTTTACTGGAGAGCCCAACAGTTTTTTGAGCCATGTGAAAATCCGATTGGTCCCTTATGACTGAGTAATATTTTCTTCTTTATTATTTTACTTACCAGGAACCCAGTAGGAAAGGAGGAGGGAGAGATATTAAATAGGGAGCATTGAAGAGAGAATGGAAGAACCTCTTGTTTTAACCCTTCAAGGCACTCCAGCTGGGTAAAATATTTTCAAGGCTTGTCTTCATTACTGAGCCCTGTTCCTACTTAATTCGAATCTACCTAAAGGAAAAATGTTTATTTTTTTTTAAAAGTCTTTCCACTGGAAAAGCCAAATCAACACAGCATGAACAATTAATGGTGTTTAATTACCTACAGAAGATTAGACTTACAAGTTGATATATGGCCCCAAAGATGAAACAGGAATAACAGTGAAAAGAAAATGTCTTCCCTTTAATATGTGGGATGGAGAGCAGAGTAGATAGCTGGGATTTGGAACCTACATCCCCAGGGCACCAACTTCCTTCTTGGTGGTTTCTTAAAGCTCTGCTGCTCTCCAATTATCTGTGCTAATTATTTAGGGAAGATGAGCAGAACAGCATGTGCAGAAGGGAGTGAGAGGAACCCAGCCATTCTTACTTTTGATTTTTGCTGCTAGTTGGTCAGGTATTTCTGGCAGCAGCTTCCCATATTCCAGGCCATTTCCTACTAAACAATAATGATTAATAATTATATAGAATTTATGATGTGCTGTTATTGTTGTTTGTCCTTCATTTTTGAAAAAGGACCGTGACATCAGGGAAGGAATTTAAGTGACATGCAAGTGAATTGGATTTAAGTGAGGGAGGGCTGGGCAAAGTTCCCTGCCTCACTTTCTCCTCCAGAGCCAGTTGGGTCCAGTGGCCAGATATAGATCAAGATGATTGAAGATGATCCTGGATGTAGTGGAAGATCTCGGTTTTTGTAAGTTAAGGTCTTCAACAAGTTTCAGTTTGACTGAGGCTGGACTCATTCAGTGATTAATGCTAGGTACCAATTGACTGCCCTCCTTCAGGTTAGCCCATCATTGGCACTCTGCCTTGTTGTGCCTTTCCCATTCCCCTTTTCCCCTTCCTTCTTCCTCAGTCCATTTAGAATCTCTTCTAGCCCTACTATTCTTCTCAATCCTACTTCTCCTCCTTATAGCTAACTAACTCTTCAAGGGTGCTAGGATTTAGCCTGCCAGGAAATGATTTGCTCTAACCACATCCCTTCCTACTGGGTAATTGGGAGTTCCACTGAGGAAATTATCTTTCACATGCTCTCCCACTCTATTTCATATTTACCATTTCTGGTGCCTATTGTATTCCATCATTTTACATGTAATTTCTTCCTTAAATGTGTCAGGCACTGTACTGAGTATTTTTATATTATTATGTCATTTGATCTTTACAACAACCTTGAGACTGAAGATAGATATGATTATGCCCATTTTACAGAAGAGGAAACTGAGGCAAACAGAAGTGAAGTGACTGGAAAACATAATGACTGACATGAAACATTACAAATGAAAGCTCTTACAAATGAAAGATTAGTCTTATTCTGCTTGGTCCAAGAGGGCAAAGCTGAGAATAATAGACATAAACTGAAATGAACTTAAGCTTAGTATAGGACCAACTTCCTAAGAATGAGAATGGAAGATGGTAGGTTCCTCCTTGAGGATTTTCAGTCTTGGATAATAGTTGTTTCGGAGGTCTTCAAACAAGATGGGATAACCACTTGTTGGATATGTTTTAGAGATGTTTCTTTTCCTTGAATGGTTATGGCCACTGTGACTCCTTCCAGTTCTGAAATTCACATACACAAAAATCAATTTGATTTATTGATGATTTTTTTATCTTTGAGAGAGAAGTATAAAAGCAATCTTCGCGGTGTCTCTTAAAATGAAGGCCAAGAAGTATGCATTTCTCTCTCTCTCTGTATGTATACATATATACATTTTATATATATATATATATGTATATATATATATATTCCTATGACATGTAATTAACAATAAAATATTTTATTTCTTTTGTAAAGCCAATTAAAAGCTTTTTTGGGCACAGTGAAAACAGTAAAGAACTTGAGTTCAGGAAGATCTAGTTCCTTATCTAGTTTTTTGGCTTAGTTACATGACTTTCAATAATTTATTGAATATTTTGGGGCTTTCCTTCTTTCTATTGTAAAATGAATGTACCGAACTAGCTTCATTCATACATTAAAAAAGTCTCCTACATTATACAAGACACTAGGTTTGAGTCCAGAAGAGTAAGTAAATAAGTAAATAAGATTATCCCTTGACCTTACAAAGATGGCAGTCTAGTAAAGCAATAGGATCCTAATATGGCTAAATGTAACAATTCAATATTAGACTAGAATTACATCAGAGAGTGTGAAGTTTGAGTGACAAGAATAAAGAAGAGGTAAGAGAAGGTTTCATGTAAGAAGTGGTATTTAAATTGGATTTTAAAGGATGAGTAGGAACTCAACCCCCAAGAGGAGTGGAGGGCATTCCAAGAAGAGGAATTAGACTGAGCTAAGATTTAAAGGCGAGAAATCATAAAGCATATCCTGAGGAGAAGAGTAGACACCAGCTATAGAATAGGTGGCATTAAAGAATTTAAGGAAAAAATGGGAGGAGAGAGATAGGAAAAGAGAAAAAGAGGAGAAAGAGAGGAACACAGACACAGACACACAGATACACAGAGATAGACATTCACACAGAAAGGAGATTAGGATATGAATAACGGTAGGTAGACCTGTAGATAGTTTTTCAGCTTTTTAAGACATCACTAAAACCTTTTGAAACCACTGATATTTTCCAACAATAGAGAGAAATAGTTGTCTATTTGCTTCTGTAGGCAGAAATGGTGATGTTACCTTTTCTATGGGTCAAGTGACCTTCCTTGCTTTTCCCATGAAAAACTGAGATGTGGGGGAACCCTGAAAAAATGGTCAACTAAAATGAATCCATCCAGTAGCCATGCTCAAATAGATAAATCTGTGTCCATCATCTTTCTGTCAGAATTCTTAATTTTTTCAAAGTTCTTTTTGTCTTAACTTGTATTTGTATTGACTTCATTTTGCAGATGAAAACACTGAGGGTCAGAAATCTTAAATCTATGTTTACTAATTTGATACCTCTTGGAATAGGATTAAAATATAGGTGTCTTTATTTTGAGTACTTACGTACAAAGGCTTTCTTACTCTCCCTCTACTCTTTTTCCCTCCTCTTCCCACCCCCCCAACACCAGAATGAAATAGACACCTTAGGTTTCGGGAGCTCAACTTCCTAAAGGCATCAATAACCTCAGGGAAATCCAGAGCCAGAACTAAAAGTCAGAACCCCGCCCCTCCCCCAACAAGGAGGGCTAACTGGGCTGTCCTAAGAGATGCAACGCTCAAAGGGTAGAGTTGGGGAGAAGCTCCCAACCTGTTGGACCCAGTAGTTGCTGTAACTAGCTGACAAGTGCAGGGTGAGACTGACCCTAACCCTCGAACAAGAGGTTACCCACTTGGGTCTGCCACTACTAGCCTTAGTGATTGGCCCACCAGCTCGGAGAAGCGGGGGAGGTGAGAGGTGGAATTAGCTGTGCGGATTGGGGTTCTCGGCTGTCACTCTGAAAGGGTGGGGCTTTTAAAAAGATATCGCTGTTTTTAAAGGGGAAAAATCCATCTTTATGATGATAACAGTTCCTGATCCGATATTCGCCTGCTTGGAACGGAGAGCCAGCTGAGGGAAGGAGGAGGAGGAAGAGGAGGAGGGGGACAAGCTCAAAGCAGCTGGAGGAGGGCTCCCCTGACTAGAAGCCAGCGGTGCAACCTCTGCTGCACATCTGTTCCGCAGCAGGACCGGCCCCTCCCGCGTGCCTGGCTCGGGAGCTACTTGTGCGCTCCTCTAGTAGCGGGGCTAGGCTGGGACTGGGACTGAGCCAGCGCGAGCTGGGGAGGGGGAGGCAGGCCGGCCGACCGGCCTGTGGGAGGGGAGGGGCGCTCCGGCCCCAGGCAAACTTTGGCTCAGGGTAGCGGCGGAGGTGGCGGCGGCAGCAGCCACAGCAGCGGCGGCGGCGGCGTTGGCAGCAGCGCACGCCCTGCTCTGAGACGCGGCTAGGGGCGCGCCGGCATGTGGGCGCAGTGCCGGGCCGCCCCGGGCCGCCGCCGCCGCCGCGTGCGCCCGGGGCCAGCTGAGCCTCGGCTCCCGGGCTCCCCGGCTGCCCAGTCTCGCCGACTCCAGGCGATCGCAGGCTAACCACCTCCCGGAGCCTCCTCCAGCGGGGACTGGAGGCCACTTTGGACCGGCCAGGCCCCATCCCCCGCTTCCTGCACACCCTCGCATACACCCCGGAGCTGGAGACGAGAGACGCGACTCCCTCGCCATCCTCGTCCTCCTCCTGTTGCAAACTCTAGACCGATTCTTTTCTTTCCCCCAGGGGAAGAGAGAGAGAGAGAGTCCTTGGGGCTAGGTTGGCATCCCGAAGGGAAGGCTGGGCGGACTCTGAAGAGACTCCCAAGCCAGACACCGTAACTCCCTCCGACCACCTCGGGGCCATGGGGGACCGTGTGCTCCGGAGAAAGCTCTGGGCTCCGTAGGCGCTTTTGCCTTTAGTAGCCTCGCCTCCTGCCTGCCTGCTTGGTCCTCGCTGGTTTGTTTGGGATGCCGTTCTCCCCGGCACTCAGCTTCTCAGCCTAGACGGCACAGGGGAGGAGACTTGCCCGCCTGTGAGCCTGCTCCAAGATGTGTCCGTCGGAGATGGGGACGCTGTGGCAACACTGGTCACCTGTGCTCTTCAGCCTGGCAGCTCTGTTTTCCAAAGGTGAGAAGAAGAGCCTGGTTGGGCCCGTGCCCTCCGGGAGCCCGAGCTAACTTTCCTCCAAAAGTGTGTGTATGGGGGAGAAGATTGTGCGTGTGTGTGTGCGTGTGTGTGTGTGTGTGTGTGTGTGTGTGTGTGTGTTGGGAGCAAGGGGAGGAAGGACCGCTTGTTAAACGCAGAACATATTTGGAATAAAGAGGGGGGAATCTGGGCTTGAGAAATATGAAAAACGCACGCTTGCTTCTCCGTCTCATTTCAGGAGAGAGATGGCTTGTGAGTGGGGAGATGTCTGAGTCAGACTACCAGGGGTGGGAGCTATATAACTAGTCCTAAGGTATTTTTGCACTTGGGACTTTGACTGCCTTCACTGGGCCACCAGGACATAATTTAAGAGCCCTCTCTCTGCAGGTTAATGCTTCTTGTTACATTTCGGGATGTTATTGGTCTGCTATAAATGTGAGTTAGGGGGGAAAAAAACCACACACACATTAAAGAGAGTTCCTGAGAGATGACCCTGGACGGTTTTATTTGGAGGGGTGTGTGTGTGTGTGTGTGTGTGTGTGTGTGTGTGTGTGTGTGCCTTTCCCTTTGTATCTCTGTCACCATACGCTTTCCCTGTGTTAAAAGATGAGTTGAGATGCTGTAACTTCTAGCTTGTGACATTTCATCAGGTTCCCTAGCAGTGAACAGTGAGTAGATTCAGGGATTCCCTGCTTGTAGTCTTTCCTTTTTCTCTGCCTCTTGTCTTAAACAAGCTGCTCTTTCTAAGCTAGAAGCCTGTCTGATGCGTGGAAGTATATTCGGAGACTATAAATGATGTATTGATTATTGACCAGAAGCTGTGATTTCGGTGTCACTTCTTTCCAAGTACCCCCTTTCCCCCGAGGGAATATCTCTGGGGAGGCTGAGAAGGCAGCATTCACAACAGTGGTGGAATCCTTCCGAAGGAGCTAGCTCTCTGTTAAGAATTGCACGCTGAGATTTCCCCTAGCAACTTCAAAGCCCATTACCCTACACGGGGAATTTTAGTTACACTAATTGTCTATTAGCTGGGTATTGGAGAGGCATGGATGTTGCTTATTTTGCATCTGTTCAGATGGTAGCTGCTTCCTCGATAGCTTTTTATGCCCTGCTGTGATTCAGGGAAGGGGGGATCGGTAGAGCTGTCTCGGGAGGGCAGCTGTGATGCACCCACATTGTTATTCTGAGTTAAAACAATCTGAAAGACCAGACCTTTGAGTTGATTTAAGGCATAAACTAGTTTCTACAGCAGAGATTGGTGTCTCCAACACAGGCAATGATTTGGGGGTGGGGTGGGGAGACAGGTGGTCAGGGAAGACAGGTCAGCCCTCATAACACTTCTATCTCTACATAGCTTTAAGGTAGACAAAGCAATTTACTCTTACAACAATCCTATGAGGTAAGTGCTTGGGGTACTAACAGAAATGAAGGAAAGGGCTGTGAGTCCAGTTGTGGGAAGAACTTAGATTTGGGATTGGTGTTTAAAGAACACTGGGCCTATAGCTCCATCCCCTGGGTTTGCATAACATTCTCTGCCTGATGGCATCTCCTGTGGAAGAGATTCTAGGGACTGGTACAGTAGGATTGCAGATTTAGAACTGGAAAGGATCTTAGAGATAGTTTATTTTAATGTTCTTTGTAGTCAACCCACAAGCTCTTGTTAAAGTGCCTACTATGTGCCAGGTACAGGGCCAGGTTCCAGGGACTCAAAGATCCTGTTTTGATTGGTGAGCGTTTACCTTGTTTGATCCAGTTTCAGTCCTATCATACCTCTTCAGCTTGCCATGATACTCTGCATGTATCACATCCCTCTCCCTCATCATCTTCCAGCTCTAGCTCCGAGAATAGCAATCACATCAATACTGCCATTTCTGGAATGGACAGCTCAGTCCTTTGCTCTGCTTCTCTAATCACTATTCCCTCTGACTTCCCAGTTCAAAATATTCCTTCCTGCCCCCTATATGTGATGTGTTCTTCTATTACAATGCAATCTTCTTGAGGGTGGGATCACATCATCCTCCTTGTTTATATTTGTACACTCAGGACAGTGCTTGGAATACAGAGAATGCTTTTTTATTTATTCAACAACCCTTGTCCTCAAGGAGCTTACTTCTATTACTTTACAGTTAGATTTCTTTCACTTACTTTATAATTGTGGAAACTGAGGTCTTGGAGAGCTAGCTCATTTGACTTGCCTGAGGCAATAGCTAGGCATTCTGGCAGCAAATAGCAAATAAGGACTTATTCCTCAGGCCCACTGATTCCAAATTCAGTTTTCTTTCTATTGCACCATTCTATTTCCCTTATTAGAAAAATTTCAGATTGTTGCTTAAAGCTTGTATAAGTTAAGTAACTCACCCAGGGTCTATAGTTATTGTTATCTTCCATTTTGCAAGTGATTAAACTGAGGCTCAGAAGGTAAGTGACTTGCTCTTGGCTTTATAATTGTAGATGCCTCATGGGAGACTTGAATCCAAGACTCTTGAGTCCAAATTTAGTACTCAATTCATTCTAATACTGAATTACTTGCATAGGATACTGTTAGTTGTTGTCTCTTGTATCTTAATAGTAGTAATTATTAATAACAGTCCAATATAGATAATTATAGGTATTACAATTATAAGATTTAATTAAGAAAAGGTCTGAGTGTCTACTCACAAGTGACCCAACTAAACTTTTCTCCTGCTTTATACATTCCATAAAAATTGGAAAGGGGACAGCTGGATGATATAGTGGATAAAACACCAGGCCTAGAGTCAAGAGTACTTAAATTCAAAAGAAGACTCTCACACTTAACACTTCCCAGCTGTGTGACCCTGGGCAAGTCACTTAACCCCAATTGCCGAGAGAGAGAGAGAGAGAGAGAGAGAGAGAGAGAGAGAGAGAGAGAGAGAGAGAGAGAGAGAGAGAGAGAGAGAGAGAGAGAGAGAGAGAGACAGAGAGACAGAGAGACAGAGAGACAGACAGAGAGAGAGAGAGAGAGAGAGAGAGAGAGAGAGAGAGAGAGAGAGAGAGAGAGAGAGAGAGAGAGAGAGAGAGAGAGAAGAACTATATTCTCCAAAGAGTTTTCTAATTCTATCAAGTGAAAATAATAGGACATCTATGTAGCATAGTGTTCTGGGTTTCAATTGCCTGTGAGAGGTAGAATAATTATGATAAGATCAGGGCATCTAGAATCAAAAGACCTAGTTTCTACTGCCTTTTGGATTGTTGGGAGAAAAACACTAAGGAATATGGAGAGAGCTGTGTGGATCCCAGAATCTGAGTTGGAAGGGATTTCTGGAGATATTTAGGCTAAATTGTGCTTGATCAGAATCCTATCCATAATGTAACTGAGGAATGTTTGGTCATTCAACCTCTGCCATCAATCAATTGATCAAATATTTGGTAAACACTTACTTACTCTGTGCCATTTACTGGACTATCACCTGTGGAAGTAGCCATTCCACTCTGGGACCCTTCTGGGCATTAGGAAGTCTTTCTTGACATCAAGCATAAAATAGTCTTTTAGAACCTCCATTCTTTGCCATGGTTCCACCATCTGGGACCGAGAGGAACTATTCTAATCCTTCCTTTTGGATAAAAATCTCTTCTGAATATTGAATGGAACAATTGAGTTTTCTTCATAGATCTGACCATTTCTCTTTTCCAAGTCAAGCAAATGTAAACTCTCAATTATTAAGACACATGTTAGATTGGAAACTCATGAAACACAGAGACTGTGGTTTATACTGGCTACAAATTTGTCTTTCATAGGAGTGTGAGAGCTACTATGCTTCTAAGAAGTCATATAATGTGATAGACATAGCTTAACATCTGGAGTAGAGACTGGGATTTGCATTGCTTAGGCCCAACCCCGTCCTAGCTGGTGACTATCCTTAAGTCACATTATCTGTTTGGGTCCCAGTTTCTTCCTCTGATAAGATCAGGTAGGTCTAGTCGGCACAATAGAAAGACTGCCAACTCTGGAGTCACAAAGATCTGAATTCAAATTCATAGATATTAGCTGGGTGATGCTGGACTAGTTACTTAACCTTATTTGTCTTAGTTTCTCATCTGTAAAATGAGCTGGAGACGGAAACTGAACCAGTATCTTTGACAAGAAAACCTCAAATGGGGTCACAAAATGTTGGACACAACTAAGCAACAGTGAGGTCACAATAAAATTGTGAATAATTTTTCATATTCCTGGGAACAACAGCTCTTTGAATACAACCCAAGATCACATCGAACTCTTTTGACTGTCATATGAGTCATAGTGAGTTTAGAGTCCACTAGAACCTTCAGATCTTTATGCAGAACAGCTGCTGTCTATCCATGCTTCCCCATCTCATACTTGTAGAGTGGAGTTTTTGTTCTCAAATGTCAGATTTTATATTTAACTCTATTGAATTTCATCTGATTAGATTTTTCTTATGAACCTTGTGGTATAATGGGGGAGAACTGAGTTCTTGGAGTTATAAAAACCTGGGTTCAAGTACCACTTCTGGTAAATATTGGTTTGGACAATTCACTTGACCTCTCATTGCTCCAAACAGTTCTATAAAGTTACAAGATGCAGAGAATGTGTCAGCTTGCACTGGTAGAAAATGTTTTCTTAACTAGGAATCCTCTTTTTTCAATGAAAGCACAGGTCCATTTTCTATATTCAGTTTATTGTTTTAACTTGTCATGATCTTTTTCTGATCTTTAGGATGCATGATTAGCTATCCCTCCCAACTCTGTGACATATCCAAATTTAATGTGTATTCTATCCATACCTTATTCAAATTATAGATTAGAAATGTCGGACAGTGATGGACCAGTCACTGAATTGCGGGACACTCTACTGCTGACATCTTGCCATAGTGAAATCAAACCATTAAGACGATTCTTTAAATTCATTCATCCAACCAGATCTCATTCTATCTAACTGTATTATTAGATAGTCCATATCTCCCCATCATCTCCCTAAGAGTGGTATGAAACAATTTAGCTAAAATGTTTCTCTTTCATACTCTCAACTTTTCCTTCCTCTACTAGTTTTGTAATTCTATCCAAAACTTAGTCTAGCATGACTGTTCTTAATGAAGCTATGATGGATCTTTGTAATTACCCAAGGAAGAATCCAATAATTGGGTTCAGTAGGTTTTGTGCCTTTACCTCTATGGGCACTTTTGCCACATCACCTCTCTGTGCCTTGGAAGATGGTATTCAGGATTTATTAAGGAAGACATTTTCACCACTCTACCTAATATGACCCAGGAGCAAAACAAAACAAAACATATGATGTTCAGAGTAGGGAACTATTCAATTTTTCCAATATGTTCAAACAAATTGAAACGAAATAGCTGGACTCTGACAATAATAACTAATAGTAATAATAGATAGCATTTATATAATGCTTTAATGTTTGCAAAGTGCTATACTATTTGTATACTTACTATACAAATAGTATCTCATGTTATCCTTATGATAGGTGCTATCATTGTCTTCTATGTACAAATAAGGAAACTGAGTCTGTCAGAAGTTAAGTTATCTGCCCAGGATCAAACAGCTAATAAGTATTAAGGTTCAAATTTTAATTCAGATCTTCTTGACTCTAGATCTTGATAGCTGCTGTACAGCTTAGCTATCAAATGTGAAACCAAGGATGAAAGTCAAATAGAGTGTCACAGGATCATTCTTGGATTACATAATCTCCAAGAATCCCTTTAACATCTAAATTTCTGGAACAATAATCTAATAGCTGGGTAGAATTTCTCCTCCTCTGTCCCTGTTTCTGTCTCCATCTCTCTCTCTCTTTTCTCTTTCTCTCTCTCTTTCTTTCTCTTTCTCTCTTTCTTTCTCTCTCTCTCTCTTTCTCTTTCTCTCTCTCTGCTCTGTCTCTCTCTGTCTCTCTGTCTCTGTCTCTGTCTCTCTGTCTCTCTCTCTCTCTCTCTCTCTCTCTCTCTCTCTCTCTCTGTATATACACACACATAAATATAACTTTATCCTCACAAACAATCCTACGAGGTGCTACTGTTATGTCTATTTTAACAGATGAGGAAATTGAGCCAAGGGAGGTAAAGTACTCCAAGATCAGTACTCCAAGAATAACATAGCAAAGGAAGGATTTGTGCATACATTCTCTGTTTTAAAGTTCAGGACTCTCACCATTCTACAACACTGCCTTATTTTCTGTTGTAAATATGCACACACATATGGCAGTGCTGTTGAGTTTTGGGGAAAAGAGCCCAAGAGGTATTTTATTCAAAGATGCCTTGGAACAATTAGTATCTGATTACTGATTAAGTGCATAGGAACATGGATCTAAAGCTGGAAGGGACCTTACAATCTTAATAATGCTACCTCTCATGTGGTAGATGGGGAACTCAAGAACCAGTGAGTTAAAGTGAATTGCCTGGGGTCACATTGTTAGGGAACATCAGTAGTAGAACTCCCATCTTCTGATGCCAAGACCTGAAATATTTCAATTGAACCATATTTTCTCCTGTTTATGAGCGTTTTTATTTGTAGAACTTCTCTTTTTGACCCAAGATTATGTCCACTAGATATAGCATGTGTCCCTGCCTGTGTTCCAAAGATGAATATCATCATGGGACCAGGTTGACCTCCTTGGTGCAATTTCATCTTTTGAAATGTTTTAAAATTCAAGAGCTACAAATAGTAATAATCATACCCACCTTCTTCTCCCATCTGCTCATCCCTCCTACCTCTCACATTTAGCATAGGGGCATAATTATCCTGCAAAGAATTGTGGCCTCCCTCTTTTGATTTTGAAATCTCCAAACCTTTCTCCCGGCATGACTTCCTGTCAGTTTGCCAGCAATGGCAGGTATTTTACTTAAGGGGATTGCCTACTAATTGTACAGGATCCAATGTAGCAAACAGTTATTCTAACTTCCAGAAGGACCTGATTGAGTTTTTCATGGTTCTGCCAGTTTCATTAACTAGTGGAGTGGAAAAAAGGAACATTTCAAAAACAAATAAAGCAGAAATGCAGGGGTTAATGTGTAAACACTGTTTATTCTAGATGTCTCTTCCTGAGCATGTTTCAAGATACTTTTTTTTTCCCTCAGAGTGCTAGAATTGAAATCAAGGGACTTGGATTAGAATCCTATATGATACTGGGCAAAGCATTTGACTTAACTGGATCTCAATGAGAAACTTTTAAGTCCCTCTAGTGCTAAATCTATGGTACTTTGATGGCTTTTTCTGAAAATCAGGTGGACTGGAAGAGACCATAGAGCCAAACTCTCATTGTTATTCAATTGTATCAGTTCTGCTTTTTCATGACCCCATTTGGTATTTTCTTGGTAGAGATACTGGAGTAGTTTGTCATTTTCTTTTCCAGGTAATTTACAAATGAGGAGACTGAGGGAAGCAGGGTAAAATGATTTTTCCAGTGTCACACAGCTTGGCCAGATTCAAACTCAGGAAAATGAGACAGGAGGACCTGAGTCCAAATCTGGCTTTAGACACTAGCTACGTAACCCTGGATAAATTATTTACATTTTTTTTTTGGCTGGGTTTTTTTGGGGGTTAAGTGACTTTCCCAGGGTCACACAGCTAAAAAGTGTTAAGTGTCTGAGGTTGGATTTGAACTTAGTTTCTCCTGACTTGCTCTATCTACTGTGCCATCTAGTTGTTTCTGCTTAACTTTTTCAAGACTCAGTTTCATAATGTGCAAAATCAGGGAGCTGGACTGGGTGTTCTCTAAGAATCTCTTTTAGTTCTACATTTATGATGCTCGGAAGCAGCTAAATGAAATAATAACTAGTATTTAGATTTATTTTATGGTTTGTAAATCACTTTATATATTTTATCCTAAAGACCCTATGAAGGAAGTGCTATTTTCCCTATTTTATAGAAGAGGAAACTGAGGCAAACAGGGCTAAGTGATTTACCCAGGATCACATACCTAATAAATATCTGAGGTTGAATTTGTACTCTGATCTGAATTTAGGTTTAGTATTTGATTCCTTGTGTCATAATAGCTAGTTAATGATAACAAATAGCTCTTATATGGCATTTACATATATATATGTGTGTGTATATAGATATGTATATGTATATATATACATATACATATACATATATGGAGAGAGAGAGAGAGAGAGAGAGAGAGAGAGAGAGAGAGAGAGAGAGAGAGAGAGAGAGAGAAACACCTTATTTTTATGTAGCATCTTCAGGTTTACCAGTGCTTTTAACATGTTATCTCATTTGATCTCTCACAACAAGAGGTGTCAAAGACAACATTTGCCCACAACATTTTATAGTACAGAAAAACCAGATTAAAATATAATTGGAAAATAATAGATAAATAAGATAAGATAAATAAAATTACAGTAAAACAAATAATACTAATTTGTGGTTTTCTAAGTCAATAAAGGATTATTACATGTGGGTTTAGTAGCTTTCTTGTCTATTTAAGTTTGATATAACTACTTTAAACAATTCTGTGGGGGCAGCTAGGTGGTGCCTTGATAGAGCACCAGACTTGAAGTCAGGAAGACCTGAATTCAAATATAATCTCAGACACTTTATACTTCCTAGCTGTGTGACCCTAGGCAAGTCACTTAATTGCCTCAGGAAAAAAGAAAAAAATAATAATAAATAAATAACTCTGTGAAATGGATGCTATTATAATCTCCAGTTTTCAGGATAGGAAATTGAGGCTGAGAAAGGTCAAGTGATTTGTCTGGAGTCAGGAAGGATTCAAACTCAGGTCTTCCTGCCTCAGAGTGCAACATATTCTCTCTTCTGGCATCTCCCTCCTCTCATTTGACTCCAGAGAGCCTCTAGTCTATGTTCTGTTAGTTCTGCTATATTCACATATAATCTCTAGTCAACCAGTCAATCAGTTAGCAAGCATTTCTTAAGCAATTATTATATGTTGTGCACCATACTCAGGGCTAGGGATATAAAGAAAGAAAGAATATGTCCCTGCTTTCAAGGGACTTCCATTCTAATGGGAGAAAGAACATGCAAGTTATATACAAAAGGACTGAGAATAAAGTTCAGAGAGGAAGATATTTAAAATGTAGGGAGGGCTGGTTCGAGCAATGAGGAAAGGTTTTGCAGGAAGTAGGATTTAAAGAAAGTCTTTAAGAAAAGCAGAGAATCCAAGAGGCAAAAATGAAGAAAGAAAGCCTTCTAGGCATAGTCCAGCCAAGGCAAAAGTCTGGAGATGGTAAATGGAGTGTCTTGTATGAGAAATAAGGAGGCTGGTGTACCTAAATGATATATAGTACATGGATGGAAGTGAACTATCATAAGACTGGAAAGAGAGGAAGGGGCCAGATTGAGAAAGGGTTTAAGTTGGGACAGCTAGGTGGTGCAGTGGATAGAGCACCAGCTCTGAAGTCAGGAGGACCTGAGTTCAAATATGACCTCAGACACTTAACCCTTCCTAGCTGTGTGAGCCTGGGCAAGTCACTTAACCCCAATTGCCTCAGCAAAAAAAAAGAAAAGAAAAAAGAGAGAGAGAAGGACTTTAAGTATTAACTGAAGGAGGCATATGTTTATACTTATATTTTATATAAGATTTATTTATATGTAAATACACTAATAAATTATATAAAAGAAATATAATTTATATATCAATAAATCATATAACATTTATGTATATATATTATATATATAAATTATAAATATACATGAACATATTTATTTAATATATGATTTATATTTGTATAATATATTTATTATTTTATCCTGGAGGTATATATTTTTACATATTTATATTTTATATGATGTAATTTATATATGCATATATTTATAATATGTACTATATATAAATATATTTATAAGTTATAATTTATATATTTATTATTTTATTCTGGAGGTAATAGAGAACTGATAGATTTAATGAGAGAGGCAGGGAATGATATGATATGACCTATGCCTTTGAAAATCACTTTGGCAGCTAAGTGGAGGATGGCCTGGAGGGAGGATTGACTTGGGCAGAGACCGGTTCATTAGAAGGATACTGGCAATAATGTAGAAGACAGGTATTGAGGGCTTGAACTAAGGTCATGACTATGTGAGTGAAGAGGAGGTAATGTCACTCCAAACTGTACTGATCTGACAACATCTTGACTATTCCATTTTGGATGTTCTCTCAAGAGAGGGCAGGTAGCACGGTGAAAGGCTTTAATGTGATAGCATGAAGACTGATAGAAGGAATTGGGGATATTTAGCCTGGAGAAGAAACTTGGTGGTGGTGGAGGGGAATGGGGTGGAGGTACAAATAGGCAAATCTAGGCTCAATATTGGGGGAAAAGCTCTAATTATTTGAAGATATTTGAAAATGGAATGAGAGATTAGAATGGCAGGGGAGAGGGAGCAGTGGTAGACTTTCTTTCCTGGTGGTCTTTAAGCAATAACTAGATAACCATCCCCTTACCAAAGATACTATAGAAAGGATACAAGGAGTAATTGGATTAGATGGCCACTGGCATCTTCCTTTCCCATGTTATAATTCTGTGGTTTGGCATTTAGAGAGTCCTCAGTTTCCTTGGTCCCTGAGTTGACAATTTCTTTCTGTTGATCTGAGTGCATTTTTCCATTTTAGAAATAAAATATCTGTGCATGAGAGTATCATCTCATACTTTGGGAGGTTTCTGTCTTACAAATTTGGTCATGTTTAATGAACCAAACCTAACCTTACCCTTTTCAATGATTCATTCCTCTAATTTCCCGAAGGTAGAAGGCAGCATCTGACAAAGGTATCTCATGTGTATATATATATATATGTCTTTGTATGACTATTTCCTGAATGCAGAGTTTCCAAAATGGAAGAAAGGAGAAACTTTTGAATTAGCCTTTTGCTTAAGTGAAGGGTTTATGAGTATGATGATAGATTAAGTATTTTATTAGTATGTGAGGCAAGGGCATCTAGATGGCATAATGGGTAGAGCACTAGGCTTGGAATCAGAGAGACTCATCTTCCTGAAATCTTCCTGAGTTCAAATTCAGTCTTAGATACTTATTAGTTATGTGACCCTGGGCAAATCACTTACCCCTGTGTGCCTCAGTTTTCTCATCTGCCAAATTAGCCAAAGAAGGAAATGACAAATCATTCTATTATCTCTGCCAAGAAAACCCTAAAATGGGGTCATGAAGAGTCAGACATGACTGAAATAACTGAATTGCTTGAACTAAGTGTTGGGGATACAAATTTATGCAAAAAGAACAAGAATCCCTGGCAATGAAGAGCTTACATTCTAATGGGAATGGGAAGAGAGAATATATAAAAAAAGAACTTTTAAAAAAATTTAGATTCCCACAGCTAAGCTCCCACTTTATGAAGTTTATTCATAACCAAGATAAATACGGCTTCATATATTTCCCCATGGCAAGAGGCTTGTGGTGGATGGTGAGCTGACCTTGGAATCAGGAAGTTGTTTCATTGTTTTCAGTTGTGTTTAATTTATGTATCCCATCTGTTTTTTTTTTTTTTTTTAATTGGTTTGCCATTTCTTTCTCCAGCTCATTTTACAGTTGAGGAAACTGAGGCAAACAGGGTGAAGTGACTTGCCCAGGATCATACAAATAATAAGTGTCTAGGGCCAGATTTGAACTCATAGAGTTGAGTCTCCCTGACTCTATTCCTGGCTCTCTATGCACTATGGTACCACCTAGCAGGTCACAAAGACCTGGACTGAAGTCCACCTTGGACACCTACTGGTTTTATGATCCCTGTCTGGGCAAGTTCCTTCACCTCTTAGTGGTCCCAAGTAAATCTCTAAGGCTGTAAATTATGGAGTTGGTACAGAACTTAATTTGTAGAGGGAGTCTCTATTTTGGAAGTTTTTCATACCAGTGAAATCGAGTCCAAACCACATATACAAATGCTGTACTGAAGAAACTTCTGATGATTTTATATATCTGAAAGAAGATTAGTTTATTCGCTAAATGTTGAACAGGTATTTGTAATGAACATGGTAGAGGTACTAAAGCAGACAGCAGTCAACCCATGTCCAGGCACAAGAGCATGAGAGCTGATTACTTTCTTCCTCTTCATACACTCATAATTCCATCTCCCACCTTCCTACTTTTGGATCAATGTTAGGTTCTTACTAAGTGCTAATGAGATAATGAGATATTAGGTTCTTACTAAGTGCTAAGTCGGTACTTAACAATTCTCTAGTTCTGGTCTTTACTAGGAGTTTAACCCTTTTGAACCTCTGGGGAGGAGCTTGCATGCTTAGGAGGAGCAAGTTCATTGGTTGAAGTATATCTTCCCAGAAGCCCTTGCGTTATCCCATGCCCATTCTCTTGAGGATAAAAGAGGGAGGCACTCGAGAGATAGAGAATCTTGTCTGGGCCAGACCTGAGGCGGCTATCTGGAGGGAGAGAAAGAGTCTCTATACGAGGTCAGAATTGGTAGCAGTTAATGACAGCAGATTCCTCCCAGAGAGTGATCGGCAGTTTCTGGAGACAACAGAACATTACATATTGGCACCCAACGTGGGGCAAGGACTTTTGCTTATGCTGACAGGGACTTATTCTGAGCCCTTCAGAGGAGCTAGACCGGACCATCACAATTTGGCGCCCGAACAGGGACAAATGTTAGGTTCTTACTAAGTGCTAATGAGATAATAAGATATTAGGTTCTTACTAAGTGCTAAGTCGGTACTTAACAATTCTCTAGTTCTGGTCTTTACTAGGAGTTTTACTTCTGTGAATTCCTGGGGAGGAGATTACATGCTTAGGAGGAGCAAGTTCATTGGTTGAAGTAATTTTTCCCAGAAGCCCTTGCATTATCCCACACCCATTCTCTGGGAGGATAAAAGAGGGCGGCACTCAAGAGATAGAGAAGAGTCTTTGCTCTAGGTCAGAGTTGGAGCGGCTCTCTGGAGGAGAAAAAGTCTTGTCTGGGCCAGAGTTGAGGTGGCTCTTTGGAGGAAGAAGTCTCTCCTCTAGACCAGAGAGTGATCAGCAGTTTCTGAAGACAACAGAACTTTACAGATAAACTGTTCCATTTGTCTGGTATGCCCTTCTTCCTCACCTAGCCTTTGAGAATTGCGAATTTTATGCAACGTTCAACTGAAATACCACCTGCTCTATGAAGCGTTTCTGGGTTTCTTCCCAGTTACTAGTGTGTCTCTCCCCCTGCCAAATTGCCTTGCATTCAATAATTATTTTGTGTATGTATATGTATATATGTATGTATGAAGGGTATAGGCGCAGTGGTCTTCAAACTTTTTAAATAGGGAACCAGTTCACTGTCCCTCAGACTGTTGGAGGGCTGGACTATGGTAAAAACAAAAGCTTACACTCTGTCTCAACCCCTCAGCCCATTTGCCATAACCTGGCGGGCCAAATAAACGTCCTCAGCAGGGTACATATGGCCCAAGGGCTGTAGTTTGAGAACCCCTGGTATAGGGTATGTTTGGGGAAGACTTTCTGGGTAAGGGCTGCTGAGCCCTTAAAGGGTCTATTTTCCAACTTTGGTGTCCATCTGATCCACCTGATTTTCACCTGTAGCTTCAAGAAGGTGTAGCATACACAGTGACCACATCTTGGAAAAAGATTTTGGGAAACAGACTAAACAGGTTCAGAGTAACCTATGGTGAATTAAGGTGGTATCTTGCTCCAAGGCTGAATTTCCTCGGTAGAGTCAATTGATGAAGACAATTTGTTCCAATGACCATGAAGGCTGGTGAAACAGGTATTGTGGAACACGTAGAACCTGGTTACACATCAAAGATACCAAGGCCATCCACTGCATCTGGAGTCAACACTAGTCATTTTAACTCAGTCCTGCCACTGGACAACAATGACTCCAGAAGAGACTTTATGCAATTCTGCCTCACTTAGATTCAAATAAATAAATAAAAAATAATATGTTAATAAAATTTAAAAATATGTACAAATACAGAAATAAAAACAGATATGTATGTATGTATACATGTCAGTTCCCTCTATAGAATGTCAGTTTAAAGATAGGTACTGTTTCAGTGACTTCTTCCTGTTGTCTAGTTCAGAACATGGCATGATAATAATTGTTTGTTGGTTGATAGTAATAATAGTAATACTTTACATTTGCAGAGGACTTCATAATTTAGAATGTGCTTGTACATCCCTAATTCATTCATTCAGCAAATGTTGGACATCTAGACCTGAAGTCAAGAAGGAAGCCTCAATTAAAATCCAAACTCAGACACCTACTAAATGTGTGACCCTGGAAAATCCCTTTACCTTTGTCTGCCTCAGTTTATTCATCTGTAAAATGGGAATAATAATAGTACTTACCTCCCAGGGTTCCTGTGAGGATCAAATGAGGTAATATTTTAAAGAGCTTTTGCTATATAAAGGGGTAGTTTTTGCTATTATTATTTTTAAGCACTTAGGTACATGCTGCATGTTGGGAGAGCTGACAACAAATTCAACACATTTATTAAGTATTTCCTATGTGCAAGACACTGGCATGTACAAAGACCCATAATTCCCCACCCATGCATATAAAGACATAGATACAAACAGTCCTTGACCTCCAATATCTTACATTCTATTGATGAGGATACAATATAGATATAAGCCCAAACAAGGTGATTTGAGAAAGGGAAGAGCCCTGGTAACTGGAGTAAGAGATAAGGCAGGCAAGGCTTCCTTAATCAGAACACAAAATGAGCTTTTCATCAAATAAAATTAGGAAAATACAAGTTGCTGGGGGTAAGGGATGTGGGAAGAGAGAGTATGAGAAGGAAAGTGCAGTTTTGGAATGGGGAGAAGCTCTTGTGAAAGCTTAGATAGGGTTGGGGTCTAATGCTGAATTTAATAAGCTAGCAGGTCAATCTGCAGATATACATAGTCTAATGGAACAATGTACAAGATATACCTGGAAAGGTATGTGGGAGCCAATGCCAGGCTGATAAGTGTGTATCTTCTCCTAGAGGCAAGAGGGAATCATGGAAAGTTTTTGAGAAGGGAAATGACATAGTCAGACCTTTGCCTTTAGAAGGTTATTTGATAGCCATAATAGATGAAGGCTTCCTAAACTTTTTCCGCTCATGACCCCTTTTTGACCAATAATTTTTTTTTTATGACTCCAGGTATATAATGATAGAAAATAGGAATACAAATCAAAACATTTACTGATAATAAATGATCTTTCACAACCCCACATTCAGTTATGACCCCTTATGTAGTCATGACTCACAGTTTAAGATGCTTTGATATAGAGAACAGATTAGAGAAGTGGAGTCTGAAAGCTGGGTATTGATCCAGATGAGGCTCTCAGCTAGGATGGTGTATGAATGAATTAAAAAGTGGGAGGCAATTATGAAAGGTGCTCCAAAGGTAGCATGGGAAAATATTTGACAATTGGTTGGATAAGGGGGATGAGGGAATGGAAAGAGTCAAGGATGATGCAAAATTATGCTTTATGTTACTAGAAAGTTAGTTGTGGTATTATTATTGGAAATAGGGAGGTCTGGAGAAGGGGGTGAGGGTTTATTTTTCTCCCCTTGATTTGATTTTGGTTACGAAGAGGGAAGGGAGATATTGGGTTGTGATTTGGGAATGTTGAGTTTGAGATGCTTAAGGGACATCTAGTTTTAGATATTCAACTGAGATTTAGTGATTGGAGCTCGTGAAAAGAGAGGAGTGATAGCTTTGTACTATAGATTTTGACATCATCTGCCAAGGAAAGATAATTGAACCTGTAGGAGCAGATGAGATCACTGAGAGAGGATAGACACAGGAGGGGGCAAGGAACAGAGTCTTGGGGGATTTCCAAAATTAGGAAGTGGGACAAGATGATTCTGCAAAGGAGGCGGAGACATGGACACTTAGGAGGAGGACCTAGAGAGAGCAATGTCAGAAAGCCAACTAAGGGGAGGAGTCCTCCAAATGAAGGTATTAGAAGGGGTTATTTGAGTAGGACATTTTAACATCATTAAAAGCTGCAGAGAGGCCAAGAAGGGCAAAGACTTTAGCAATTAAGCAATCTTTGAGAACTTCAGAGAAAACAGCTTCTATTGAGTCTTGGGGTCAGAGGCCACATAAGTAAGTGAGCAGAAGGCAAGCAAATGGAGGTAAGAAATACAGATGGATTTTTCAGTGAGAAAGAGAAAATAGAATCTAGGCCAATTAATTTTCATTTTTATAAGTATTGTTGCTATTTAGGTGGTAATCATGTCATATGCGGCTGTCCATTATGGACATGAGAGGAATGAAGAGAAATTCCAATATCATTGTTCATCCATTCACTTCTCTCTTCCATTACAATTATCTCTGCTTTCAGAGATAGTAGAATCAATTCTTGGTACCATTTTCTCTCTTTTCAAGATCAAAGAATAACAGCCATAGAACTGGAAATGATCTTAGGTGTTAACTCACTATAAATAAGGAAATTAAAACTTCCAATGAGTCTAGTGACTTGTCCAGTGTCTGGGGAGAGGTTTGAACTCAGGTCTTCCAGTGTTTTATTCAGTGCTACCTAACTGTCTCATGTATGATGGATAAGAAAGATTTGACCTCAGGAAGAGAGAGTGGAAACTAGCATGCTTATTGGACTCTAGCTGAGCTGATTCATGGTCTCCTTCCTTGTCTGTGTATATGGTGGGAGATAGTAAGGAGCAGTTGGGCAATTTATTAACTTGAGGTAACTTGGGAAGGCAGAGAGTACTGACAATTGGAAGAGGGGTCAAGATCAGGGAAGGCAATCCATTTCTTCTTTCCTCTCTTGGGGAAGGCCAGACTTATTGCTTTAGTAAGTCTCCTCAGTTGTTTCTATGCCAAATAGTTTCTAGGTCTCCTCTTAGCCCCATTTTATCAAGACATCCTATTAACTGATCCATCCAAGGGCCTGAACTGATGGTGGTTTGGAGGGCTGAGGTTCCTGCTGGGAATAAACACAACAACATGTTTTCTCTTCCTTCTCTCTGTGTTTGGGCTGAGAGCTCAGGGAGGTTTAAAGATTAAGGGCTCTCTATTATTCATATCCTCTTGTCCACTCTACCCATCCCCTTATTTTAACTTCTGTGAGAAATGTCTAGAACATTGCACTGATGTTCATCAAGGTCAAACAGAGCCCAGTCTGACTTCCCCAGAATGCTGGGTAGAGCATTGGTGTATGAAATCTGGGTAATTCTACCTTCTTACCTTTTCTGCTTTTGAATCTTAGCCAAGCTCCTAGCAGAGGATTTGCCAGAAATAAAATATTTTCTCCCAGTGGGAATCTACCTCAACACTGGCTATCTTGTTAGCATCTCTCCAGCCATAGGTCCAATCCCATCTCCACCATCAGCTCTATCCTTTTCTTTTTCCTTAGAGGATTATATAAAAAACAAAACCTGTAAATGGCCCTTCAAATGTGCTCAGGATGAAAGTCCTATTCCTCCCCATACTCTTATTTTCTCCCAGTCTAGTTAGAACTCTGAGTTTCAGACTTCTTAATTATATGTAAAAATCAGACACCATGGAAATTATGTTTGAATAAATATTTACATTTTGTGCTGTAATCCAAACATACAAATACAAAGCATGGATACTTTATTTTGAATTGTGAGCATACAGTAAAAAGCACCAGAGAGTCTAGGGAGGAGGTAAAAGGTCACTTCATAGATAGATGCTTGTTCTTATGGGCAGCACTGTCCACAAAGCTGGTAGAACAGCAATTCTGGCATGCTAGAGTAATGTGACAAATGACTTACAGATGCTCACGACATTATCCAAACAAGTGCAGTATCTCTGAGCCCAGCGTAATAAATGTTTTGCTTGATTTATTTTAATTATGGAATATGCATAAGTTAGTTGATTTTTTTGTTGTTGGTGTTGATAAATGTGACCAAAAGTTGCTTTGGCATTTCACAGGGTCTGAGAGTTTATTGGGGGGAGAACTCCTTCTAGTGACATGGAATTCCAACCTATCATGGTGATAATGGTATAGATAATGTTGATATATCTGAGGAGAGTTTGCAAAAGACTTTAAATATATTATTTCATTTGATCCTAAATTTCATTTACCACCTCCATGCCTTTTCCCCAGATTGTTGCTCATGCCTGGACTGAACACCTTTATTTCTCTGTTGTAAAATTCCTGGTTTTCAGTTCAAATGCTACCTTAGAACTTAAGCTTTTCCTGTTTCCCTCAATTGTTAGCTCCTCCCCTAAGAAATCACCTTGTAATTATTTTGCATATAATTACTCTGAGACTTGTGCATGATGGTTAGAGAGCTGCCTTTCTAAGTCAAGAAGACCTGGCTTTAAGTCCTCTTCCTATGCCTACTGGCTGGGTGATTCTGGGGAAGTTACTTTCCCAAACTTTCTTAAACAGCCTTTCTTCTGTTGATTATTTCTAATTTATTCTGACTATAATTTGTTTGCTTATAGTGGTTTGCATGTTGTTTTTCCCTTTTAGACTCTAAGCTCCTTGAGGGCAAGGGTTTGTTTTGTTGTGTTTTGTTTGTTTTTTAGCTTTCTTTGTAACCCAGCACAGTGCCTGAGTGATAGTAAGTGCATAATAAATGCTGATTGATTAGCCCCACCTATCTTTCCAGCCTCATAACATAAATCTCTTCTCTGAATTTTAGCTAGAGTAGCTTTTTTTCTATCCCCCAAGCAGCACTCTCTCTCATCTCATACCCCTTGCAGTGGTCATCCCTACATCTAGAATGTATTCCTTTTTTTCTCCTGTGCCTTGTAGAATCCCTGTCTTCAAGACATAGCTCAAGCAATACCTTTGGCAAGAAGCCCTTCCTGATCCAATGTTAGTATCCTCCCTTCCAAACTCTTGGACATTCAGTTGGTATTTCTTCTGTGTATACTTTTATGTGGTTGCTGTTTTCCTTGATAAAAATGCCTCATTCTTTGCACTTATAGCCTTTGCGTGTGACCCGGTGACTAGATAATTAAGACTGGGTAATGAGTATTAGTTGGTTGATTTTTCTACATATAGACGACCATAGGATGTCAGCATCTTTAAGTCAAAGGATGTTGCATTTATATCTTTGTAATTCCAAAATCAAGGGCTGCTAGGGTGGTGCCCTAGTGCAGAGCTCTGGATCTTTGAACTCAAGTTCAAATATGGCTTCCTATTTCCCTCATTTACCTCATCGGTCAAATGATCTAGAAAAGGAAATAGCAAACCACTCTACTATTTTGCCAATCAGATATAACAAAAATGGATGAACAATATTTCAAAAATCCTGTACACTGATAATAGTGAAGAGAATATTCTGCAATGCTGATTATGTGCCAGGAACTTTGTTAAGTGCCCTAAAAAACAACTAGTTGTTTCATTTGATCTTCACAATTGCCCTTCCAGGTGCTATTATTATCCTCATTTTACAAATGGGGAAACTGAGGCTGGCAGTGATTTCCCCCCCCCAGAGTTAGACAGCTACATGAGTTAGAAATGGTATTGGAGCCCACTGTCTTTTGGCTCTAAGATTAGAGCTGTTTCTATATGATGCTATCTTAATCCATGTTTTGGCACAAGGGCCTTAGTGCATTGCTGTGATTAAAAACATAATCCTTTAATAGCCAATCCAATGATGAATCTCTGCAAGCATCTTTCACTGGGTTCATTCTGGGTTGACAAACACTTTTTGCCTATAAGCCATATATACAAAGCCCATCCATTTGATAGGACCTGCAGTATTTGCATACTGCAACTGCAAAATAATACTTTAATTTTTTTTATTTATTATTTGGTTTGGACCTGGTTTGTGTTTTTATTTGTTGAAGGAACTCTAGGTGAGTAAACTCCTACCAAGATAGACCAATGATTTCTCTTTAGTTTACAGTTATGAACTATTGCCTGAAAAGTTAAGTGACATGTCCAAGCTCACCTAGCCAGTACATATTAGGGGCAAAATTTGTCAACTTACATTCTCTCCAAATATTTATATACACATAGACACATTGGCATAAGTTATTAAATATTTGTTATCATTAATTATATATAAATATATAGCATTAATGATATGTACACATACTTATGTATAGAATTAAGCTACTACTCTACCTTATACTGCTACATATAGTATAGTACAAAGCTTCTTAAATTGTGGATCATGACCTCATATGAGATCATGTGACTGAATGTGGGGTCATAATAGTATAATTTATTATCAGTAAATATTTGATTTTTATACTTATTTTAGATACACATATATATATGGGGTCATGTAAAAATTTCTCTGGTGAAAAGGAGTCATGAGTGAAAAAAGTTTAAGAAGTCCTGATTATACTATGTATACCCCTACACACCTATATATGTGTGCATATGTAAATATATATGCAATTATGTGTGTGTATATACAAATATAATACATATACATATGTATACATTCTATATAATATATTAATATATAATATGTAATATAAATGGATAATTATATAAAATATACACACATGTAATTTATTAATTAAATATAATATATTATTAATTGTGTGTTCATGTATTCATATATAGAATATAAGCTCTTATTCTATATTAGGCTATATATAATTTAGTGTCATATATATGCACAGTTATACATATGTACAACTACATATAACAACAGGTATATTAATATATGATATCAAGAAATATCATAGATATAAATACATTGTAAAAATACAAATAGAATTTATAAACACAAATATAAATAAAATAATAAAACAAATATTTATGTATCTATAACTGTGTGTATATGCAAGCTCTTTTTCTTAAAAGAATGTAAGCCCCTTCAGGGCAGGCAATTTGTATCCTATCATGATAGTGCTTAAAGAATTGGGTATTTACCTGGAGTTTGGAGGATTTAAATGCTTTTGCAAGAATCATAAAGCTTGTATATATCAAGGGCAAGACTTGACAAACCATGTGTATTTTAGGGACTTAGAGTTATATAGGTGACATAGTAGGGCACAATGATTTGCCTGGGGTCAGTCACTCAGCCAGTATGTGTCAGAGGACTCAGTCTCCCATGAGGTCAGCTTTCTATGTACAAGTTCATACTGCCTTCCTGCAGACATTAGCTGATAAAATAAGAGCCACCCTAATACACCCATGGGGCAGTTCTCATAAAAGGGTCGACCGAATCCCAATCACAGTTCCATGGCAAGATTGCACTGAATCATGGTCTTTGAACTTGGTGGGTTTCGGTAATAGGTTAACCCGTAGCTCTCATGGAGTGGTACCTTGCCAGGCTGTTCTAAGACTATTGGCAGTCACTCTGACTGTAGGAATCAGGCAGATGATCCACTTTCTGTGACCTCATCTGTCCTTCAGATTTAAGGATGAGCTCTGTGGCGCAAATCGGGATGAATTCTGCTGCTAGGAAATGCTTCTGAAATCCGGCTGCGGAACAGCTGGAACCTTCCATCTCTAGTACATGACTTGGATACCAAAAATGGCTGGGCATTGGGGAAAGGTTAGAAGCTTTACTTTGGAGTTCACTCTGTCTCCAATGTATTTTTAGGATTTAGTTTCACAGAATTATAGAATCTCTTATCCAAACCACACTTGAAAGAGAATCAGAGCTCTCTAACCTATCGAAGAAGTTGTCAACCAAATTCTTTTTAAAGACTTCTAGTGAAGGGGAATCCACTGCTTCCTGAGATAGCCCATTACAAAAAGAGACAGATCTGATTGTTGGGCAGGTTTTTTTTCTTTGAATTATACTCAAATTGGCCTTTCTGAAGTTTCTTTTCTCTTGTTTCAAGATTGGTTCTCTGGATCCTCTGTGTCTGGACTCTTCATGCTCCCTTGAATTTCTCTACAGAGTTTTCTTGGCAAAGATGGCAGGATTTGAACTTGGATCTTCCTGACTCCAGGTCCAGTGCTCTATACATTGCCTAGTGCTCACACCAGGATAAATATCCCTAATTACTTCAACCTATTGCCATATGACAAGCTCGTAAAGCCCTTCACCATTCTGATTGGTTTCTAGCTTGTCAAGGACTTCCCTAAAATGTAGTGCCCAGAAGTGAATAGAATGCAATAGATGTAGTGTGGTATAGGAGAAGAACAGCAGGGTTGTTGTTGACTTGTTTCAGTCTTGTCTGACTCTCTGGCCCCATTTGGGAATTCTCTCTCTCTCTCTCTCTCTCTCTCTCTCTCTCTCTCTCTCTCTCTCTCTCTCTCTCTCTCTCTCTGTCTCTTTCTTCCTCCCCTCTTATTTTCTTTTCTCCTATCTCTCTCATCTTTTCTCTCCCTTTTCTTTTTCTCTCTCTTAGATTATAGTATTTTTCAAATAAAGAAGAAGATCTGAAGTTGACCCCCCATTCTTTTTTGAATGAAAGACAAGCTTGTTTTCAAATCTGGCAGACTGAATATATGTTGTTTTTTTGAGCACTTACTGCCCACTCTATTAGAGGAGACTGAACCTGCTCCACATGGAGGATGAGTGCAGTTAATAGGGTTCGGTTCTTGGCAGTTGAAATTGTTTCATAGACAGTGAAGACTTAAGGCTTTCCCCCAGAAACTTCCTGCTGGTTTTGACAAATCAGCCTAAATCCTTATTGTTTGTTTTTCCAATAATGGCATTTCATTCTCTTTTAATTGTCTTCATTTCTCCTATTATTTGAGGAGCACTAAATCAGAGTAATGGTGTGATAATGACGATCAAAACAGGCTTTTTCCCTCTTGGCGTGTAGTCACACTTTCCATTCTGTTAATCACAGTCAGAATAATGCATCTGCTTGGAGGCTGTCTTCTATCAGATCCTGGAAAAGCAGACAGAAAAGGAATTGGGGAATAAAATAGCTTATTGTGCATATGTCTGATGCTTTGATTTAAAGGAAAATAACCATCTTGCCCATCTGATCCATTTCAGAAAAGCTAACAGTATATCATGTGAGGACAGGTGGCACTCTACATTAGTGTATTTTGCAGGGTACAGTGGCAGCTACAGGAGTATGTGGGACACCAGGAGCCAGTACATCCAAAGTCACTGGAGAAGCCGGGCCAGAAGGATCTTAACATCTTTGTGACATACTATATAGAAAGCTAGACCTGGAATCTCAGAGAATGGGGCTCAGTGCTTGTCTCAGACATTTGGTACCCACATGAAGCTGTACAGGTTCCTAGGAAGGAGCCACATTTTAGGAAAGTTCTTGATCAGCTGGAGAACTTTCAGAGGAGGTCAATAAGCATGGTGAAGGGCCTTCAGACCATGTCATATGGAAATCAGTTGAAGTAATTACAGATGTTTATCCTAGAGGGGGGGGGGGCAGCTAGGTGGGAGATAGAAAGGAAGAAAGAAGGGGAGGGAAACATTTATTTGGCCCTACCCTATGCCAAGCATGCACAAACATTGTCTTATTTATTCTTCATAACAGCTCTGGGAAGTAGGTGCTATTATTATTCCCATTTTACAGTTGAGTAAACTGATGCTTAGGGCCACATGGCTAGATATTCTTACCTCCAGGCCTAGTGCTATTGATTATATCATCTAGCTACGATGAAAGTATTATCATTCTAGAGCAGAAGGGACCTTGACTGCCATCTTCTCATTTTATATATGAGGAAAATAAATTACTTAACTTCTTTGAACATCTGTTTCCTTATCTATAAAATGGTGATAATAGTATTTATTTCACATAAGATGTTGGGGACTGGTTCAAATTCTGCCTGTGTCACTGCCTGTGTGACTTTGGACAAGACAAGTCTTTGAGCATCAATTGCCTCAACTGAAACCTGAAGAGACAGGAGTAGGTCTTTAAAGTTCCTTCCAACCCTATGTCTGAGAGAAATAATTTATTAAAAGTGCTTTGAAAATACCAAAGTGCAATATAAATATGAATTATTGTTATTATCTCACTTTAAAAGACCTCCTATTCACTCCAGTGGAATTAAATTGTCTCTCATTTTCCTGATGGATTTAGGCCTCTGTTTCTGAAAGGGGAGCAAGGGATTGGACTAGTTGATCACAAAAGTTCCTCACAGTTTTTAAAGAGAGGCTCATCAAGAGGCATTAGGATATGGTGGATGGCTGGACTTGAGGCAGGAAGGCTTATTCAAAGCTTCTTGGTGCTGACTTTGGTAGCAGTGTGGATAAGGGTAAGTCAATCAGTCAACTGTCACTTATTCTTTCCCTACTGCATAGTAAGCATTATGCAAAGCTCTGGGGATTCAGAAAAAGCCAAAGTATAGCCTCTGCCCTCTAGGAGAGCCAATATATAAACAATTATGTACAAATAAGCGGTAGACAAAGATACATTGGAGATAACCAGTTGGAGGAAGGCACTAGTTATTTATATTTTCTATGACTATAAAGCTAGGTATAATAATATGAAGATACCTATTTTATAGGGATGTATGACCTTACACAAGTCTTTTTAACCTTTCTAAACCTTAGTGTTCTCATCTATAAAATGGGATTGAGAATAACTGTAGAACAGATCTCACTGACATTTTATTAGTGTTTAATGAGGTACTGATTTTAAACTGATAATGATTCTGACTTTAATGCATTATGTAATTGTCACTTATTATTGGAACAGACCTATGATTTTCATGATATTGAGAATATCTAGTAAGCAAAGTCCCTACATTAAAACAAATACCCACTAATTCCATAATTTATATTCCTAGAGAGTTGTCTGAGGCATCAAGTACTTAAATGACTTTATTAGAGTTGCTTTATATCAGAGGTAAGATTCTAACCTGTTTCTTGTTTTGGTTGTTGTTGAAGAGTATTTTTCCCCAGTTAGATGTCAGAAATTTTTTTTTTTGCATTCACATTGTTCATTTTAACAGTATTTTATTTTTTCAATTACATGTAAAAATAGTTTTCAACATACGTTTTTATAAGATGTTGAGTTCCAAATTTATTTTTCTTCTAGGCACCCCTCCCTATGACAGCAAGTGATCTAAGTAATACATGTTCAGTAACATATTTCCATAGTAGTCATGTTGGGAAAGAAAAATCAGAACAAAAGGAAAAAAAACAACATGAGAAAGGAAAGAAAAAAAAGAAAACAAAATAAAGTGAAAATAGATGCTTTGATCCACATTCAGTTTCCATAGTTCTTTCTCTGGATGTGAATGGCATTTTCTATTCCAAGTCTATTAGAATTGTCTTGGATCACTTCATTTCTAAGAAGAGCAAAGTCTATCATAGTTAATCATCACATAATTTTGTTGTAACAGTATAGTGTTCTGTTGGACCAAGTTGACATTATACTGACATAATTTTGGATGGGGATAGATTCTTTGAATAGATTGCTTGATTGGGAAATTTAGAAGTAACTTACATAATCAGAGTTCATTAGAATTGGTCCAGTCAGTCACTGTATTGTGTGTGTGTGTGTGTGTGTGTGTGTGTGTGTGTATATGTATGTATTCTCTCTCATTACTTATTTTTTTAAATAATAGCTTTTTATTTTCAAAATACATACAAAGATAGTTTTTAACATTCACCCTTGCAAAACCTTGTATTCCAAATTTTTCTTCCTCCCTTTCCTGCACCCCCTCCACTAGACATCAAGTAATCCAATATTGTTTAAATGTGTGCAATTCTTCTAAACAATTATCCACATTTATCATGCTATATAAGAAAAATCAGATCATAAAAGAAAAAATGTGAGAAAAAAGCAAAGAAACAACAAGTGTGAAAATACTATGTTGTGATCCACTTTCAGTTCCCATGGTCCCTTCTGGATGCAAATGGCAATTCCCAAGTCAGTTGGGATTGGCTTGAATCACCTCATTATTGAAAAGAACCATGTCCATCAGAGTTGATCATCACATAATCTTGTTTTTGCTGTGTACAATGTCCTCTTGGTTCTACTCACTTCACTTAGCTTCAGTTCATGTAAGTTTTTCCAGGCCTCTTTGAAATCATCCTGCTGATAGTGTCCTATAGAACAACCCATTAAATTCATATACCATAACTCATTTAGCTATTCCCCAACTGATGGGCATCCATTCAGTTTCCAGATTCTTTCCACCACAAAAAGGGATGCTTTAAACATTTTTACACATGTGGGCCCCTTTTCCCTTTTTAATGATCTTTTTTGGGATATAGAGGTAGCAGAGACACTGCTAGATCAAAGGGTATGGACAGCTTGATAGTCCTTTTAACATAGTTCAAAATTGCTCTCCAGAATGGTTGGATCAATTTGCAACTCCACCAGCAAAATATTACTGTCCTAGTTTTCCCATATCCTCTCTAACATTTATCATTATCTTTTCCTGTCATCTTAGCCAATCTGAGAGGTGGGTAGTGGTGCCTCAAAGTTGTCTTAATTTACATTTCTCTAATCAATAGTGATTTAGAACATTTTTTTTCATATGACTAGAAATGGTTTTAATTTCTTCACCTGAAAATTCTTCATATCCTTTGACTATTTATCATTTGGAGAATGGCTTTTATTCTTATATGTCAATTCTCTATATATTTTAGAAATGAGGCCTTTATTAGAAGGAGAGAGGTCAGGGAACTTCAATTTGCAGCAGGACCAGGAAAAGGGAGGTTGATGGTGAGCTTGTGGCAGTCTGTCTGTCTCCTCAACTTCTTCCCCTGAAGACCAAGGATTTTACTTTTCCTGATTCTGGCTGTTCCGAGGCCTCCAGGGAGCTAGCCCAAATTTTACACCATCCAGAAATTACAGCTTTTAACATTTTTCCATTTTCCACTCTTTAACTCCATTCTGCCTAGAATACTGTCCCCTCCTCATTCATGTTTTCTGGCTTCCTTCAAGTCCCAATGAAAATCCAGTCTCCTACAACTAGTTTTTTCCAATCACTCTTGATAACAATGGTTTTCCTCTGCTATTTTCCCCATTTTTCTTGCACATAATTGATATATATTTGTTTGCTTGTTGTCTCTCTCATTAGATTATAAGCTTCTTGAGGTCAGGATTTATTTTTTGCCTTTTTTTGGTATAACCAATGCTTATCACAGTGCCTGACATATAGTAAGTATTTAATAAATATTTATTTTCTATCTTCCCAGTTATTATTCTGAAATTGTTTGAAATTGTGATTCTTACTAATATATAAACTAATATACATATACATATATGCCATATATTCCTAACTCTCTCATTTGATAGATGAGGAAATTGAGACCCAGAAAGGTCAAGTAACTTTTTAATGTTCACTGAAATAATAAATAGAATACTTGGGATTCAAACTTATGTCCTGTGATTCCAAGTCAAGTGTCCTTTCTTTTCCATTGTGTCCCTACAAATATTTAGCCTGAAGTGATTCTTGATATGTGCAAAAGTATTGGAAAATGGTGTAGGGAGACCAAATCTTAACACGTAAAATTCTCCCCACAAAAATCTAAATAAGTCATTTCCTAGGATGGATTTCATCAGTAATAAGTTAAAGTTCCTTATTTTTATTGTGTTCTGGAACCCTTTGGTAGTGTGGCAAAATCTATGGAGACTTTCTCAGTACCATGTTTGTTGCTTACATTCTTAATCAAAGGAACTGCTGAATTTCAGTTAGATATTAATGTGAAAATGAATTTTTTTTCCCCATATAAAATGACAGCCTCTCTGAAATTATCCATAGACCAATTAGGACCTTATGGACTTGGATTAAGAATCTGTATTTTTTTAATGTACATGATAACTCCATTATATATTTAAATGGAATAGCAAGTTATACAAAATACAGATTTGCAGTTTCATATGCAGTCATTTTTTACCATGTTATATTATGAAAATGCTTTGTCTTATTTCATAAATTAAATATAAATAACAATTTAAAAAATCCCTGTTCTATTTCTTTTTACCAATCTATTCTTTTTTAAAAAATTTTAATATGTTTGTGGCAGCTCTTTTTGTAGTAGCTAGAAACTGGAAGATGAATGTATGTCCGTCAATTGGAGAATGGTTGGGTAAATTATGGTATATGAAGGTTATGGAATATTATTGCTCTGTAAGAAATGACCAGCAGGAGGAATACAGAGAGGCTTGGAGAGACTTACATCAACTGATGCTGAGTGAAATGAATAGAACCAGAAGATCTCGGTACACTTCAATGTTGTATGAAGATGTATTCTGATGGAAGTGGATATCTTCAACATAAAGAAGATCCAACTCACTTCCAGTTGATCAATGATGGACAGAAACAAATACACCCAGAGAAGGAACACTGGGAAGTGAATGTAAATTGTTAGCACTACTGTCTATCTACCCAGGTTATTTATACCTTCGGAATCCAATACTTAATGTGCAACAAGAAAGTGGTATTTACACACATATATTGTATCTAGGTTATATTGTAACACATGTAAAATGTATGGGATTGCCTGTCATCGGGGGGAGGGAGTAGAGGAAAGGGGGGGATAATTTGGAAAAATGCATACAAGGGATAATTATTAAAAATTACTCATGCATATATACTGTGGAAAAAATTCTAAATAAAATAAAAATGAATAAATAAATAAATAAATTAGAATGGGGAAAAAACATTTAATAGTTTTTATTTACCAGATATATGCATGGGTAATTTTACAACATTGACAATTGCCAAACCTTTTGTTCTCATTTTTCCCCTCCTTCCTTCCCCCCCTCACCCATGGCAGGTTGACCAATACATGTTAAATATGTTAAAGTAGAAATTAAATGCAATATATGTATACATAACAATTTATTCTTTATGAGGAACATTCTTAATTCTGGGGGGCTTTGGGAAGTTTTGCTACCAGCAGAAAAAGTTCTTCTGAGGATGCTAATATCACTGGCAGCTGAAGCCAGTGGGATGAAGGCTCTGTGATAGATGACCATGTGTTTTCTGAAGAGGAGGAAAGATTTTCCATAAGCCGGTTTATGATCACAAGACCAAAATTGCCTTCCATACTACTGTTTCCTGTTATAAGGACCAGTTAGGAAAAGTGTGTCTCTGAACTCATAGCTGTTTCTGTGGGAGATTGTTCTTCATCAGAAAAAGAATATTGAATACTCACATATTGTATTGCTTGTATTTCAATTGTTGTATTACTAAGGGCAGAGATGGGCATAATATTACAATATTACAAAGATATCATTGACACTGAAAAGTTGTTAAGTAATAAGATTTTTTTAAATTAAAAAAATAATTGGATCCTTTGATTTTTGTTATTTTTAGAGATAATTAGAATTGAACCTTCTCTTCTAATAAGTTCCTTATTTAAGCACCTGCTATTGGCAGGCAGCACAGTGGTGGTATGGTTGATAAAATGCTGGTTCTGGAGTCAGGAGGAGTCATCTTCCTGAGTTCAAATCTAGCCTCAGACTCTTATTAGCTGTATGACCCTGAACAAATCAGTCGATCCTGTTTGCCTCAGTTTCGTCATCTGTAAAATGATCTGGAGAAGAAAACAGTAAACAACTCCAGTATCTTTGCTAAGAAAATTCCAAAAGGAGTGATGAAGAGTCAGACATGGAACATTAAAAAATATGCCAAGAATTTTGCTACAAATAGAATTGACTCCAATACTGTGTAATAAAGCAAAATAGTTATGCACAAACAACTGGTACCATGATAGTGTCTGACAATGTAGGCAATATTCATGTTTGCCATTCCCCTGAATCTTTGCTAAGAGGAGAAAGGACTATTTTACAGCACCTGGCTCCAAACTATCTTTCCATTATCTTTGTTTATTGCTGCCCTCTTCATGCTCTACAGTGCATCCAGTCTGGCCATTTCTCTATCATAGTCATTCTTTCAGTATTACCTGCCTAACAGAAGGTCATAAGATCATGGGTTCCAAATTGAACAAATAGCATTCCATCTGCTATTTCTGTGCTTTATACTGTCTGTTTCCATTATCTGGAAGGTGCATCCTCCTCACCTTTGTGTCATAGGATCCACTCCATCATCTATTTAAATCTTTCCTGATACCTTCCGACTACTGACACCCTTCTTCTTGAACTTCCTGCACTGGAATTGAAGTCAGGAAGATGAGTCTTCCCAAGTCCAAATCCTGTCTTAGATATTATTAGCTATGTGATCTTGGTCAAATCATTCTGTCTGTCCTGAGTTTCTAGAATAATGGACCACAAGAGACCTGATTTGACCCCTTTTGCTTCAGTCAGTTAATTACTAAGCCATGTGACCATAGACAAGTCACCTTGTTTTTTAAACCTTGGTTTTCTTGTCAGTTAAATGGGAATAACAGTAGCATCTCCTTCAAAGGGCTTTTGTGAAGAACAAATGAGACAATCTTTGTAAAGTGCTTCAAGGTTTTTCTCTAAATGTCAGCCTTTTTAATCATTGCTTTGTCTCAAAAAGGCTCAGAATGTTCTCCCTAGTGCTGTATTCTGCTAAATAGGTGAGAGGGCTACATGAGGCTAGAGAGGCTGACAGGTCAGCATCATCCTGTGAAACAAAACAAAGCTGCTTGGTGGGGGGTATACAGGTGGGGCCAATCATAGAATTTCTGAGTTGGAAAGGATCTCAGAGGTCACCCAGTCTAGCCCATGAATTAACATGACTTTTCTTTCTACCATGGTCATCCAGCCTTTGCACAGAGATCCTCAGAGAACATAGATTCACCATGTTAATATTATAGTTAGGACCATATGAATAAGGATTCATGTCTGTATGTTCCTGGCATATAATAAGTGCTTAATACATACTTGTTGGCTGACTGACTTTATTCACCCATAATCACATTAAGTGGCTAGCTTGGCGCCCAACATAACATACTATGGCAACCATAGGCAGCTTAGCTTGGAATCAGGAACACTTATCTTTATGAGTTCAAATATGATTTCAGACATTTACTAACTTTGTGACCCTGAGCAAATCACTTAATTCTGTTTGCCTCAGTTTCCTCATCTGCAAAATGAGTTGGAGAAGGAAATGGAACTCCTGTTTCTTTGCCAAAAAACCCTCAAGTTATGAAGAGTTGATCACAACTGAATAGCAAAAACTACCATAAGGGTAGCCATTACTTAAGTAAAGCAGCCTTATGGGGGAATGGTAATCCACAGAAGGATAGGAATTTCTTAAGGGTACATTTTGGGGTATAATAAGCTCCCATTTATATGGTATTTTGTGATTTTATAAAGCACTGTACATATATTATCTTACTTAGTCTTCATAAAAACTCTATGAAATAGAAAATATTATTATCCCATTTCACAGTTAAAGAAACTGAGACTCAGAGATGTCAAGTCACTTGCTGAGGGGTCTCAGGTAGTAAGTATCAGAAGCATAACCAAAATTTCTTGATTCCCAAGTGTTCCACTTATTAAATTATGCCCTCTCTCAATATTAACATGGCTTAGAGCTAGAGGTCTCCTTCACAACTTGTTTCTGGAGGCACTAAAATTTTGACTTAGGCTATGCTTCTGCTTTATTCATTTGATACTAACTATTTATAAATAGGGCAATTAATGTTTGATAGTCTAAAACCCTGTTGCCATAAACCTCCACTTGAGGATGTGAATCAGCTCAAGAGACTCACCAATCTTCTTAACTTCAAGGATTGCTCTTAACTCAGAATAACCAAATGATAGATTTGCATTTCTCTTTCTAAAAAAAAGTCTTTTTAAATTTTTCACTGTATTTAATTTGGTGCATAAAACTAGGCTGAAAGAAACAGGTCATAGTAACCATATTCATTTTTACTGGCTGTTTGCAAATCTCTCTCTCTCTCTCTCTCTCTCTTTATATATATATATGTATATATATACATGTATATGTATGTATAAATATATAATATACACATTCACATCTGGGAGGGACTTTTAACACAGAATGTCACAGCTAAAATTGACCTTAGAAAATGTGATTCTAGAGATCAAAGGGAACTTAGAACACAACATATTAGAGCTGGGAAAAAAAGCTTAGCACAGAATATCAGAGCTGGGAGGAACCTTGGAATGTAGGCTATCTATGTAATTGGAATTTCATCCAAGCCTGGGACATTCTGCTTACTGATGTGTATGCAGAGAGAGACTCAAAGACCTGGAGAGAATGCTGATGATATACTTAGTGTCTGCATGAAGATCATCGTTTTGTGAGACACATTCTTTCTGAGAGATGCACATGATTCCACACATTCTTCAGGACCAAGTCCAAGGAGGAGAGAGAAAGATTTTGGAAGCTGCAGACAAGTAGAGGAAGCTGACTTTTCAATATGATACTGATTTTCTGACTTACTTCCCTAAAGACATCAGAGATAGAATTTTCCCTGGGATGAGATGAGAATTCTGTCTTTCTTGGTCTGAGCTGATATCTCATTCCCATCAAAAAAGATCATTCACTCGTGTATTTTTCCTGGCATATTTTAACATGTATGATTTCTTCAATTTATTTGATATTTTGATTAGATAAATGAGTTTAATCAATATTCATTCTTTGTTATGGTGTTTGGTATAACTAGCATTTGATGGTAGCAGGCCACTGGATATCTATCTATCTATCTATCTATCTATCTATCTATCTATCTATCTATCTATATCTATAGGACTCAAGCAATTTGTTTTGAACTATTATATTCCCAAGTTCAACAAATAATGTTGTTTAGAGGGGGGAGACAGAAGTTTTTCTAGTCTGATATCTACTCAGAGTCTAGAGAAAAGAATGGAAACCATGGCCTTCCTATTTCCCTCAAGATAGAAATTAGAGTTCCCCACCTCCCAGAGAGAGAGGTAGACCAGAGATATCTATCAATTCTTCTCTCAATCTGCATTTAGGCAGACCCATACTGTACTGTACTAAATACTTACACAATCTTGTAGATCTCTATAAATATTAGCTAAGGCCTTCCAGGTCTGATATTCTATGTTCTAAGGTCCCTTCTAGCTAAGGCTTTTTCTGTGGTCATAGTTGTGATTTTCTATAATTCTAATGACTGATCATTTCCCCTGGCTCCTTGCTGAGGTACTAAACAGTTATAGAAGTATCTGGAAAAGGGATGGTTGCCCGTGGACCCCCCTCCCTGCCCCGACATATTCTTTATCTTGTCTGTTTTGACAACTGAGGCAAGTTTTTTTTCCTAATACCTGGTATTCTTTTTTTCTACTTTTTTCTACTACCTGGCAATCTTTGTATTTGTGGGATGGTCTCTTGTGTCTTATTGGGCTACAGGGATGGTAACTCTTCCTAACTTCCTAAAATTAATATCGGCTTGACTTATCCTGTCTTGTAATCACATGCCTAAGAATCTCTTGACTTTTTGGTATGGAATTGGCATGACTGGTCCCTTTTGTAATAGGATGGTAGAATGCTGTGGGAAGGCAGGGAGGGAAGGAATGGAGAAAAGCAAACTACATCTATCAGAGCCCATCTGGGGTTTTATTGTCGAGTTTGTATTGGCCATGGCCATTGACTCAGGAAACATTTCCTTGAGCTTACATCATCTTGGCAGATTTTCTTGGCACCTACACTATGGCTTTTCCATAGTGAATGTGTGACATGCTGACACAAACCAAGGCTCAGAGCCATCCCTTACAAAGCTACATACATTTTGAATAAAGGGAATGTTGGATAAATAGGGCAGAAATATGGCTGGTCCAATGTAAAAGGAAAGGAAGCCTGCAAAACCCAAGAAAGATGACATAGTGATCTAAGCTCAGAGCTTGAAAGAGTCATATTCCCCTGATGATAACAGGTTGAGTTTATTTGGACTCTGCCTAGAAGCAAAATCATTCTAAGATATGACAAACTGGGATGATGCCCTAGTCCTACTAATATTGCAGGGCAGTGATTCTGGGAGCATATAGGGATGGTATAAAGAAAACTAATCCATGCAAACATTTCCAGGACTTACATATATTCAGTTACATTCAATTCATCCACTTTTTCTGAATGCCTATCTATCTGCTGGAAACTGTTTTAGGTGGTTGAATTTAGGATCAAAGTACTTACAACTGAATCCTGACTTTTGATATTTATAGCCCTATGATCCTTAACTTCTCTAAGAATCAGTTTCCTCATTTGTAAAATTTGTAAGGATCAAACAAAACAAGTTTATGGAGTCCATGTTTAAAACCTTGTTCAGTCAATCAAGAAACAATAAACATGTATTAGATACCTACTGTGTACCAAGCCTTATTTTAAGCTCTTCTTCTTATTTAGTCTGATTCTTTGTGATCCATTTTTTTTTGTTTGTTTGGTTTGGTTTTGTTTTGTTTTTGGTAAAGATACTGGAGTTGTTTCCCATTTCATTCTTTAGCTCATTTCACAAATGAGGAAACTGAGGCAAACAGGGTTAAAGTGATTTGCCCAAAGTCAAACAGCTACTAAATGTGAAACAATAAACATTAAATACCTACTGTGTGCCAAGCCTTGTTTTAAGCTCTTCTTGTTATTGTTCTGTCTAATTCTTAGTGAACCCAGTTGGGTTTGGTTCTTTTGGTAAAGATACTGGAGTGGTTTCCCATTTCATTCTTTAGCTCATTTCACAAATAAGGAAACTGAGGCAAACAGGGTTAAAGGGATTTGCCCAAAGTCATACAGCTACTAAATGTGAAACAATAACAATAAATATTTATTAAATACCTACTGTGTGCCAAGCCATGTTTTAAACTCTTCTTGTTATTGTTCATTCCAATTCTTTGTGACCCCATTTTTTTTGGTAGTAAAGATACTGGAGTGGTTTCCTGTTTCATTCTTTAACTCATTTCAAAGATGAAGAAACTGAGGCAAACAGGGTTAAGTGATTTGCCTAAAGTCACACAGCCACTAAATGTCTGAAGCCACATTTGAATTCCAAGATTGACAATCTGTGTGCTGTGCCATCTCATCTGTAAAACAGAGGGTTTTGTTCTGACCTATCCCACAGTATAGTTATGAGGCTCAAAAGAGGTTTGATCATGTGAAATGTTTTGGAAATTAGGATGCCACATAAACTATCATCAGTCACTTCCTATATGCATGATACTGTGCTAGACACTGGAAATACAAAGACCAGATGAGACAATCCCTGCCCTTAAGAAGTTTACCTTCTCCTTGGGGGACCCACTATAAGAGTGGATACAAAATGTATACAGAATCAATACAAAGTAATGTTGTTGCTGCTGTTGTTGAGTTAGGGGAAGCTCTGATAATTGGACAAATTGGGAAAGGCTTTATGCAGGATGTATCAACATTGGTCCAGCAGTCTGCTTGGTGCTGCTTGCCACAGTATCTCCTATCCCCTATCCACTTTCTCCCCTTATGTTTGTTTTATGAGATACTTCTTTATCCTTCAAGGCTGCCCTGATGGAGCTGTTAGATTTTACTTTCCAAAGTAGAGACTAGGGTAGAGTAGGTAGAGGATGACATAAGATTGTAGCTCTAACTCTAGAAAGCACATTGGAGGTCACCCTTTTTACAGATGGGGAAACTGATGTCCAGAGAAGTCAAGCACTTGTCCAAAGTCACACAGGCAGTAAATGGCAGAACTGGAATGACAACTTAGACCCTGTTCTCTTTCCCATCTCCCTTCTTTTCTCCCTGACACTGTTTATACACAGATCTTAAGGAGGATACCCCACGTACAAAGCAAAGTATTCTCTTCTTTGTTTTTTGTTGGCAATGACCTGATTTCATCTTGGACCCAGACGTGGGCATGTGTGGAATGTTACTCCATATTCAGCAAGAGCTAAGACTGTCTGATCTGTCTCAGATCTGCCCAGGCGTTCACAGTTCTGGCTGGTATTCTTTTCATAGGACAACCGCTCCTTTTTTTAGCCCTGGCCCAACCCCAAGGGTCCCAGAAGGCAGCTGTTTCCCCATAGCTCATACTTTTTTCCCCAAGCTAAAAATGTCAGTGGCTTTTGTACAGCGCCCCCGATATTTGTCTGTCAACCAGTCTGTTTCCACTTCCAAGTCTAAACTCCTGGCAATTTTCGAAGCTACCTCTATCTCCCTTGAGTGAGTTGATGGATGGCCCTACCTTCTTGTCTTAGCCCCCTCAGATTCCCTCACCTGCTTTCACTGCAGCAGATGCTGCTGCTCTGTAAGCATGGTCTTTGTACATAAAAATACAAAGCATGTCCTATAGCATCTCTGTTGTGTCCTGCCTGCTGGGGCCATTTATTTTTATTTTAACCAAGCTCATCCCTACAGCTCCTTAAAACCCACAAGCATTTTGCCTGGGCTGTGTCAACTTATAATGGTGTTTTTATTTTGTCACAATGGAATAGTTAACTTCAGCATGGGGGCCAAATAGCTTGCTAAGTGCCTCTGAATAGCGGGGCCCATTCGCTGATTATACTTGCACTCTCCCTTGATGGAATTCAAATAAACAATTCTGCTGTGTGAAAGAACCCTTATTAGATTTATTTCTAAATTCTTTTAAGGATATCAGCGTGGAGTCCCACCCTCCTTTCCCCCAACCCGGAAAGAGTAAGAGAAGGCACCATTCAGCGTGACTATTGACTTCTGTGGATGCTGTGAATTAATCTGGACCTATTGGAGATGAAAGGTTCAGAGAGCACAGATGGAAAAGATGAAGCCCCAGCTTCTAGTGAATTGAAAGGGCAGAGAGATGCTGTGTTCTCCTAAATAGGAAGATACCTGATGCATTGAAAGTGTCAGCCATTGCGGAACCCTCTGAAGAATAACATGGTTTTTTTTTTTGCCCTCCAAGGCCGACTCCCAGTTGCTGGCGTAGATACATGGAAACCACAGAGGTTCATGGTTGGAATGGACTTCAGTGGTCATCTAATTCAATCCATATTTGAAACAGATTGTCTAAGTTGTGATGTCCTGCCATTGCTCAAAGATATCCTTACTACCTCCTCTAGGCCAGGGGTTCTCAAAGTGTGGTCCAGCTAATCCTGGGGATCTCTGAAATCCTTTCAGAAGATCTATAAATTCAAAATTAATTTTTATTTCTAATGTGGTAAATATCTATGAATATAACCCACATAAATAAAAACTTTGAACAGATATTAACAATTTTTAATAATATGAAGACACTGAGGAAAATAGCTTAAAAACCACTTTTCTAGACATACTATAGTAAAAGAGCAGGTTTGGCAATAATTACCAAGATCTGGACCTCTTTCTCAAAGGAAAGGGCTTTATGGTGGTAAAAGCAGAACGGAACCAACCAGCATCAAGGGACTCATTGGTTAGAGGAAGTTGTGGTGGGTATTTATAGACCATGGTTATCTCCTCTTAGGGGAGGTTACTATTCAACCATTGAATGGGACTCTTCAAAACTCTGAAACTACTAAAGATCCTTGCTGGGGCCCCAGATCTTTGAAACGTGTGGCATGACCTAGACTCCCTGCTCCTGGCTGGGTGGGCAATAATATCCTGCCTTTCTTCCCCGTGTAGTTATATGCTCACACAGGGACTAACAAAGGCCCTGCTGGGATCTATTCCAGGACTATTTCACTTTTGGGTAGCTTACATTATTGAATGAATGAATTTTTAAAAAATGAATTTCCTAAATGTTTACTTATACCATGAGAGTTGCTTGGAATACAAATGGAAACCAGTTCTTGAGAAGGAATTTACATTCTAATAATGTAGTAGTAATGTCAGTATTTTTTTGTAGTAAAGATACTAGTATGTCAGTAGTAATATCAGTATTTATGTGATTGTTATTGTCCATGGCCCCAGTTGGGGTTTTCTTGGCAGAGATACTAGAAGGCCTTGCTATCTCTTTCTCCAGTTTATTTTATAGATGAGGGAACTGAGACAAATAGGGTGAAGTGACTTGCTAGTAAGTATCTGAGTCTGCTATTTAAGTAGTCTCAGTGTCTGGCTTGATAGTGCCCAGAGTGAACCTTCTCCCTCCCCCAACTAACTGTTGTTCAAGGAACAATAGTCAAATAAATGGGCTGCTAGGTGACACAATGAATAGAGTATAGGACCTGAAGTCAAGAGTTCTGTGTTCAAATACAGACTGAGAGAAATCAAATCATTCTTCCAATGGAAAGCTCTTCAAGTGAGCTATTATTAAATTAACTCTTATTTTCCTGTGACTCTTCTCCAAGCCCTATCCACAAATCTTTCTTCTCATCCTTCCTGGCACATAATTGTGCCAGGAAGGATGAGAAGAAAATAAATTATTCAATTTATTTATAGAAATTGTTGTATAAATGATAGTGAATTAGAGGTCATCTGGTCAAGGTCACCCAGCCAAGTGTTAAACTCGCGATTCCAAGCCCAATGCTCAATATACTATGCAATGTCATGTCTCAATCTCCTTAAGGCATGGACTCGAGGCTTTTAACCAGCCCTGTTGTCCGTCTCTGAAAACCATCCAGCTTATATAGTTACTTTGCAAAGAGTGACCTCCAGAAGTGAGCCCTGCACTCTAGATATGGTCTGACCAGGGCACAGGACTAGGTCCTTGCCTATTCTTGGAAATTCTGCCCCTTTTAATTTATCCCAAGATTGCATTATCTTTTCTGGCTACCACATCTCCGCCGCTTCAGCTTGCGAATTGCTCACAATGGCTGAACAGAAGGCAGGCAGCCCCCAAACCCACCAACTTGAAATCACCACCTGATTTTATGTCTGGTACTTATAAACACAGAATTTTCATTTGGGGGCTCCCTGTGTAAACATTTTCAGGATGGGCTTCCAAAGCAAATCTTGAAAGCAAGATGGGTTGCCAATGTCCTTCTGTTCAGCATTGTCTTGGCTCGCAGGAAGCTGTGTCTACAGGCATAACTCTCTTGGCTGAGTTAACTGGGGACTATTCCGGGTTTTCTCATGATAAAATTGGTTTGGTGGAAGCAGTTGCCATAGCAGCTTTATAATTGGAATCAGAGGACCTGTGTTTGAATCTTGACAATGATGCTTAGTAAGTATATGATGCTGGGAAAATCCGAGTTTCCTCAGAATATGGGGGATACTAATGGCTACTCTCCTATTGAGTTGTATTGAAGAAAATTATGTTGGAAATAGAGTGCTGTGTAAAAGTCTGAATGTTCTTGGAAATAGGCAAGAGGGTTGCATTTGAAGTCAGAAGACCTAGGTTCAGATCCCACTGCTTCTACTTATGCACCTGTGATCTCAGATAATAGCAATAATAGCTAACACTTATATAGTATTTATTGTATACCAAGAACTGTGCTAAGCTCTTCAACTATTATCTCATTTGCTTCTCACAATAACTCTGGAATGTAGGTACTGTTATTACCCCCATTGAATAAATGGGGAAGCTGATATAAATGGAGGTAAAGTGACTTTACCAGTAGTAAATATCTGAAGTCATTGGGTGTTACAAAGATTTTTTTCAGGACTGCTTTCCACCTTTGTTGTTTACCTGATTCACTGGATTCTCACCTGTGACTTCCAGAAGTTGTAGCATGTGCAGTGACGACATTCTGGTAAATCCCCTTGGCAGAAGAGCTAAACCAGATTGTGGACTTATTTAATTTGAATATTCAATCAACAAACATTTATAAAATGCCTCTTTCCAGTTCTGATCTACATTTTAGGTTGTTACATACTAAACAAGGGTCTGGAAATGCAAAGCTACATAGTAGGTGCTTAATAAGTGTTTAAGATTTATTGACTAAAAAGAAAGAGCTCTTATTATTTTGAGGGAGACAGTGTGTATTTACATAAATAAATACAGAATATAAACAAAGTAAATGCAAAATAATGGGGAATGATGATGGAAAGGCACTAACCACAACGATGTAGCTGCTTGAATTTGGATTTTACTCTGAAGGAAAATAAAGTTTATACTGTAAGTAGAAGAGATAAAATACAAGTGCATTCCCAACATGGAGGGATGTCAGATATTAAAAATAAAGAACATCAAGAATTCTAGTTTGGGTACATAGAAGAATATTTGAAGGGGATTAATACATAAGAAGGTTGGAAAGGTAGATTGAAGTCAGCTTAAGAAGGGCCTTAAATGACAGATGGAGAAGTTGATATTAATTGTTAGAGGTAGTAGAGAGCCACTAGATTTATTGAATAAGGAAGTAAGATGGCTAGATCCTGTAAGTTAGTAAATTGTGGAAGAGAGAGATTTCAGCCAGGGAGAGCAATTAGGAGGTTGTCAAAGTAATTTAAGGAATTGTTATTGAGAGACTGAATTAGGGTCCAAACTATGTGAGAAGAGGGTAAGATGTAAGAAGAGGTAAGATGCTAGAAATATCATGGAGATAGAATCATCAAGACTTTACATGAGATTAAGTAGATGGAATGAGTGAGAAGTATGAATTGAGAATGATACCAAAGTTCTGAATTTAGGAGAACTGGGAGACTGGTGGTGACTAATAGAAATAGGGAAGCTCAGAAAGTAAGCTTTGATAGGGGAGATAATGAGTTCTATTTTGGACATATTGATTTTGAGTTTGCTATAGGACAGGTAGTTTGAAATATCCAACAGTCCCTTGTTGAGTTTGCAGCTCAAGAGAGAAATGAGGACTGTATATATAAATCTGTGAATTAAGTTGGATAGAGATGATAATTAAACCTGTGGGACTTGATTAGGTCAGCAAGTAAAAAAGTATATATGGAAAAGAGAGCCCAGGACAAAATCTTGAGAGTATTCACACAGTCCAGGTCATAGATGTAAATAAGAGTCCAAAATCCAACCAGGTTAGCTGAAGATGCAGAAAAGTGGACAATAGATCTCTTTGTCAATGTTCCTTTCCTCTTTCTCCTAAGATGATTGTGCTTCTCTTTAAAGGTATAACATGGTTGCAAATTAGAGAGAATGCATATCAAGGGAGTTCCTATGAGTTCCTCAACCTCATCGAATTACAAGGAATGAGAGACTTTGTTTGGAAGCATCTGGTGGGTGTCTCCTGTTGGAGTATAGTCTATAAATTGGTCCTTTTCTGAAAAGATTCAGGTCTGTTTTTTGGTTCTTTGTAACTGGGGTTGATTTCAAGATGCTTAGTTGTTTGAAAACAAAGGGGAAAGACTTTTCAGTCTTTAAAAATAAGCAAACACTGCTCAGTCCCTTCCAAACTCATTTTCACTCTTTTGGACTTTAGAAAATTGCATTCAGTAGAGTGGACCTGAATTTGGGGCAATGAGATAAAAGTATAAATAATTTCCTTTTCCCTAGGGACAACAGTGATCTCTTAATGACAAAATTTAATGGTATTTTCTTAGTTCTCAATCTTCCAGACTTTTGTTCTGCTTTTAGTAGCTTAAAATGGAATGTAGATTTTTGGAACTTCTCCCCCTATATATGAAACTATTTGTGTGTGTGTGTGTGTGTGTGTGTGTGTGTTGTGTGTGTATACACTCATGTGCAATTCCTATATATATATATATATATATATATATATATATATATATATATATATATACATAATACACATAGGCGCGCGCACACACACACACACAAACATATACACATACAGTTGAACATAGATACACACATTTTTTTGGAGATACTGTCAAGACTACTCTTCAGCTATACTTTAGACTAGGTTATTGTTAAGGTCCCTTCAAATTCTGCAATTTCAGATAGTTGAGGGAAAGAATAGAAATGGGTTTAGAATGGGTGGACAGGTCACTCACACATAATCCACTTAATCCAAGAAAATAAGACAACTTGTTAGAAACAAGGCTCAATTCATCAGAAAAGTTTTTGGATGGCAGAGAATATTATAAATATTTTAGAATTGAGAGCAGAATTTATGTTGACATTTTCCTAACTCACCAACCTCTTGGCTTTTAGGAAACGGACAGTTTTTCAATAAAACATCTAATAGTTTGCCTGAAAGAACATAATATTTGCTACTTGGGATTTTAAAAATTCTACAGAAGAATCAATAGGTGGTAGGATGTTTAAAAAATCTTAAATGTGAGTAACATTTTAATTTGCAAATAACCTGGGCAAATATTAAGCATTGAGGCAAAACAGTCTTTCATGTGCCATTCTTTTGGATATATTTATGCCTTACAAATTAGCTTGCTTAAAGTCAGTTATCCCTGTGGATTAACATCTCTTCCTTCTATGGGAAGTGGATGCAGGAATTTGTGAGCATCTTAGTTACTAGCTATAACATCCAGACCAAACGAATATTTGTGTGACCAACTGTGACTGTTCCTTTGAGGACCTTTTGGCAATATTATTTCAGAGTTCAGATCAATACAAGAAAGAAGGTACTTACAAAACTGGATTTCTAATCACTTGTGTGTCAGAATGGCTGGTAATATTTGGTGGAGGTTTCTGGCGTGAGATCTCCTCTGGAGTGTTTGTGGCCCTTGTGAACAATTTAAATTCTTTGCTTCAGATTGGAACATATCTTCTGGATGCCTGGCACAAAGTAACCCCTTGATAAATATCACTTGATGTTAATAACTTACAGCTGGTAACAATTAAAAAAATACTAAATAAAATGATCCTTTTCCCACAGTCTGCCAAACCACATCACTCCATTCTTTTGACATGCATCTCCATGGCCGCTACCGCCTCCAGAATGTCTTCCTAAATGCAGTGATGCCAATTTTCACTGATAAATCATTAGTTTGATATTTCTGGAGATACCAATGCCATGAGAAGATCATGTTCATGAGGTAACTTATTCAGATCCATATTAATTTTTTAAAAATATTTTTGTAGCTTTTACTTTTTACATTTTTATATTTCTGATAACAACTATCCAATGCTAACCACTAATACCCCCCTTGAAAAATCACATCTCCTTTGTCACAAAGAAAAACAAAGAAATCCAAATCAACAACAGCCTCTGACAATGTATGCTGAATGCTATCATTAGGCTCTAATAGTTAACAACTTCCCCTCCTCATCCTCATCCCTACCCAAAATACACCTTTCTGCTAAAATGGAGTTATATTTCTTTATCTTTTTTTGTCCAGGGACATTATTAGTTGCTTTATTACTTAGGGTTTGCCTTGCTTTTTTGAGATCTTTTCTTTGTTTTGCTTCCATCATTGTACATACTATTCTTTTGGTTCTTATTTTATTTTGCATCAGTTCACACAAATCTTTCCATGTTTCTCTGAATTCCTGAAATATTCACATTTATAATTTCTTACTTCATTCCATTCTAGTAGTGTGTCAATTAGTCATTCAATAAGTATGCAGTAGGTACCTACTGCATGCCAGATGCTGCTCTCAGCCCTGGGGATACAAAGAAATATAAAACAGTCCCTGTTTTTAAGAAATTCCCAGCCTAATGAGGGAGGAAATATGCTAACAATGTACAAATTATAAACAGGATAAATTGGAGATCATCAACAAAACTAAAATTGAGTTGGTTTAGTCATTCTTCAAATCTATGAAAAATGTATGGTTAGACTGATTACAGGAAATCAGGGACCCTTCCTGGGTAAGGATCAGAGTGCAGATCAGGAGAGCAGTGGCCATACTTCTCCCCTGATCACACAACCTTGGAAGCATCAAAAGCTTTCAAACTCCCAGATCTAGCTCCAAAAACATCAGAATGAATAGCCTGAAGCTTGAGACAATACATCCTGCATCACCACTGGTAGACTCCCTGTCACCAGGAAGAGAGCCCAATATTAACAGGAAGAACCACATCTACAAATAGGTACAAAAATGAACCAACATTTTAATAAAAGAACCCTAGCATAGTTTCAGGGCAGTCAAAACACAAGCAAAATCTCAAAGCAAAATGTGAAGCGGATATAAGCCCAATAAGAATTTCTAGAATTTTTTGAAGAGCTAAAGATGTTATCCAAAATCGCATAAGAGTCACAGAGGGGGAAATAGGTAAAGAAATTAAAGTAAGAAACATATGAAAAGACAATTAAAGAGATCCCAAAATACTGAAGAATTAAAAAATAGAATTTATCAAATGGGAAAAAAGATACAAAAGCTTCCTGAACAAAATAATTCTTTAAAAATTAGAACTAGTCAAGTGGAATCTAATGACTATTGAGATAACAATTAAACAGAGTCAAAAGAATGGAAAAATAGAAGATATGTAATATCTCCTTGGGAAAAGAATTGACCTTAAAAATAGATCTGGGAGAGATAATTTAAGAATTATCAGACTACATGAAAGCCATGATAAAAAAGAGCCTATATATCACATATTAAGAAAAAGTTCCCAATATCCTATATTCATAGGGCAAAATAAAAATTAAGAGTCTACTGATTATCACCTGAAAGAGATCCCCAAATAAAAACTTCCAGGAATATTATAGTCAAATTCCAGAACTCCTAGGTCAAAGAGAAAATATTGCAAGCATCCAGAAAGAAACAATTCAAATATCACAGGTACATCTTTAAAGGAGCTATTTAAAAATATGGGAAGTAGAACTGAGAATAACTTAATTAGCAAAACTGAGTATACTCCTCCAAGGGGAAAATGAATATTTATTGAAATAGAGAACTTTTAAGTATTCCTGATGAAAAGAATAAAACTGAATAGAAAATATGATTTTGAAATATAAAACTCATGAAAAGTCAAAAAGGGGAAACACAAAGAGATATCATAAAGGACTCAAGGTTAAACTGTTTAGTTTTCTATATGGGAAGATGAGGCATGTATTTTCTAAGAATTGTACCATTAATAGAGTAGTTTAAAAGGATTCTGCAAAGAAAAGGAGTGGAGGAATAAACATGTTATGTTGAGATGACACAAAAAATGGATAGGTGAGAAATAAGGATGTTCTGGGACAATCTGCCTGTAAGTAAAAAAGGCAGAGATACCAATTATGATTTCAGATAAAGAAAAAACCAGACCTAATTAAAAAGGACAAGCCAGGAAACTACAATTTGCTAAAAGAAACAATGAAATAATGACAGTGAAGTAAGATCAATACTAAATATTTGCACTGACTGGCATAACATCGAAATTCTTAAAGTACAATGAACCATAGGAAAAAATAGGCAGTAAAACTAACTGTATCAGTGGGGAACCTCAACCATCCCCTATCAGAAGTAGATAAATTTAACTACAAAATAAATAAGAAAGAAATTAAGATGAAGAGAATCTAAGAAAAGTTGGATATAATAGATCTCCAGAAAAAAACTGAATGAGAATAGGGAAAAAGTATACCTTTTTTCTCAGCTGTATATGGCATCTTGACAAAAATTGACCATGTATTAGGACATCAGAATCTTACAATAAAATGCAGAAAAGCACAGATATTAAATATATCATTTTAAGATCAAGAAGAAAATAAAATTATATTAATAAAGGACTGTGGAAGCATAGACTAAAAATAATTGGAAACTAAATAATCTAATCATAAAGAAGGAGTGGGTCAAAGGAAAAAAAATCATAGCAAGAATCAATAATTCCATTAAAGGGAATGACAACAATTAGAACACATTCCAAAATTTTTGAAATGTAGCCTAAAGCATCTAGGAAAAAATATCTCTTTAAATATGTACATCGATTAAAAAGAGAACAAACATTGAACTAATACATAAAGCTAAAAGCTGGTTTTGTGGGAAAAACAATAAAACAGGAAAAACATTGATTACTTTTATTTTAAACATTTTTATTTAAAGAAATTATTTTATTTTGCTTTAAAATACTAGTATAAAAATGAAAAAGGTGAAAACACTATTAATGAAGAGAAACTTAAAGCATAGAAGTTATTTTGCCCAGTTATATACCAAATTAAACTGACAATCTAAGTAAAATGGATAAATATTTATAAAAGAATAAATTGTCTGGATTAACAGATATAGAAATAGAATAACCCTTTCCTAGAAAAAAGAAATTGAACAAACTATCAATGAGCTGCCTAAGAAAATATCTCCAGGAGCAGACAGATTTACAAATGAGTTCTACCAAACATATAAAGAACAACTAATCCTAATACTATATAAACTATTTTTAAAAATTAGAGGAGTCCTACCAAATTTCTATTATGACACAATTATTGTTGTAGTACCTAAGAAATCATAACTAAGTAAGGTTTTTTTTCCCCTAAATCAGGAAAAGCAAAAATAGAGGAGAAAAAAAAAACCTTACAGATCAATTTCCTTAATGAATATGAAGAGAAAATTTTAAATAAAATATGGACAAAAACATTCCAGAAAGATTTCACAAAAGATCACACACTATGACAAGGTGGGATTAATATCAGGGGTGTTTGAATATTAGAAAAACTATCTGCATAATTGACCATATTAATAATAAAAATTAAAATGATAGAATTATATCAATATATTAAGAAAACACTTTTGATAAAACATCTCATTCCTATTAAAAATAAAAAAAAAATAAATCAATACAGCCTGTCTTAAAATGATAAGTAATATCTACCTAAAACAAAGAGCAATGTTCTTAATGGGGATAAGTTAGAAGTCTTCCCAATAAGGTCACAAGTGAAGCAAGGATGTCCATGATCACTACTATGATTTAATATTGTGTTAGAAAAGGGAGCTACAGCAATAGGACAAGAAAAAGAAAATTTAAGGAATGAAATTAGGCAATAAGGACACACTTCTTGCAGATGCTATGTCTGTGTCTGTGCTTGTAAAAATGTTACAGCTTGGCTATTTTCAACAATGAGGTGATTCAAGGCAATTTCAGAAAACTTGGGATGGAAAGAACTGTGCACATCCAGAGAGAATGTAGATCACAGCATAATATTTTCACTTTTTGTTTGTTTGTTTGCTTGTTTCTTTATCATTTTATGATTTTTCTTGTGCAGCATGATAAATGTGGAAATACATTTAGAAGAATTACACATATTTAACCTATATCAGATTACTTGCTGTCCATAGGAAGGGGAAAATGGGGAGGGAGAGAGAAAAATCTGGAACACAAGGTTTTGCAAAGGTGAATGTTGAAAACTATCTTTGTACGCATTTTGAAAAATAAAAGGCTATTTTAAGAAAGAAAAAAGACATGTCACAGACTTTTGTGGAAGGGAGATTTAAACCAATTGTTTTTAGCTTACTCTCTTATCAAATACCTCTTTCTACAAGCTAATTGAGTCTGGCTGATTAATTTTTTCATAGTATTTTATTTTTCCAAATAGATGGAAAAATAGTTTTCAACATTTCATCTTTTCAAAACCTTGTGTTCCAATTTTTTGTTCCTCTTTCCCTCCCCTAAGACAGCAAGCAATCTGATATAGATTAAATGTGTCCAATTATTCCAAACTTATTTCCATATTTATCGTGTTATGCAAGAAAAAATATATCAGAAAAGGAAAAATTATGAGAAAGAAAAAAGCCAAGCAAACAAACAACACCACCAGAAAGGTGAAAATACTATGCTTTGATCCACATCCTGTCTCTATAGTTCTTTCTGAATGTTGATGTTTTTCATCACAGGTCTATTAGATTTTCCTCAAATGACCTCATTGTTGAAAAGAAACAAGTCCATCACAGTTAATCATCACATAATCTTGTTACTGTATACAGTGATCTCCTAGTTCTGCTCATTTCACTCAGCATCAGTTCATTTAAGTCTTTCCATGCTTTTCTGAAATCAGACTGCTCACCATTTCTTATAGAAAAATAGTGTTCCATAACATTCATATACCTTAACTTACTGAATGATTAATTTGGATCAACTTATAATTATGGCAAGAAGCAAACCAATGGGACTTATGAGATAAAGTACCAGTCAGTCAGTCTTCAACTCCCTACAGCCATGTGTAGGATCTCTGATTTGCGGACTCAATTTTTGAGTTGTGCTTGAAAGTTGTGATTGTTGCAGACATATGCTATGCACATTCTAGGAATTTTATATTATTTCTACTTCTCAAATCAGTTCATAGATTTAAAAACGCAAAGGACATTAGAGACCATTGAGATCAATCCCTTCATTTTCAAAATAGATGAGGAAACTGAGGCAAGCAGAAATTAAATGACTTGACTAGGATCACACAGCTAGTAAAGGTCTAAGACTGGATTTGAGCTTGGGTCTTTCTGATTCTAAGTCTAATGGCTTATCTACTTTATATTCTAAATGATTCACTTGTGCACTTGTGAAGATGTGTCCTATTATAGATAAAAACCTGACTGTTCACTTCTTAATTTTTTTATCAAAAATATTCTGAAGGTTTTGTAAATATTTTTAAAAGCACACATGTGGGTCAGTTGTGTGATCTGACTAGTTGACTTTTTAAAAATATGGATAGAGACTATACTTATAATCTCATTCTTAAAGGAAATATCTGACTAAGAAAACTTCCTCTATTAATGCAAGTCACTATCTTCTATGAAACTTGAAAACTACCCAAAACATAGAGAGGTTAAGTGACTTACCTAGAATGCCAATACATACCAACTGCAAGGTCCAAAGACGTGGGTTCAAGTCTTTTTTTGACTTTACATAACAACTCTGGTTTAGATAAGTCTCTAAGATTCTGACTTGCAGAGAGCAGGTATTTATCTGTATTGGTAGGTGAAAATTTTTTAGGAGTTTCCTACAATGACAAAAATCATAAGTGTGATAAAATAGTATTATTATTAGTTCTAATAATTTTTACAAGTACATTAAGGTTTATAGTGAGATGAGCAATATAAACACTATTATCTCATTTTACTGATGAGGAAACAGGTCCAAAAAGGGTCTGTTTGTCTGTGGCCACATAGCTAGTTAAATGTCAGAACCAGGATCAGAATCCAGTTTTTTAAGGTACATTTTCCATTGCCATAAAGGGTGCCATAGTAGCAAAGTTGAGTTGCAAAGTGACAGAGCACTTGGCGGCTCAGGGGATAGAGTGTGTTAGGAAGATGAGTTTAAATCCAGCCCCAGAGACTTACAAGCTGTATGACTCTGGGCAAGTCACTTCACTCTGCCTTTGCTCATTTATAAAATGATCTGGAGAAGAAAATGGCAAATAATTCCAATATCTCTGCCAAGAAAACCCCAATATGGGGTCACGAATAATGAAAAAATGAGCAACAAAAGCAAAATTGAGTGCTGTGTTCTTTAGCTAGTCATTTCTTAGATGCTATTTTTATTTCGAGGATGGAACAGTGAGAATTGTAAACACTTTTCAGGGGTCTTAGAGATAAGCTGCTTTCTCTTTTTTTGTTTTGTATGCTCTACATCAGCTATGGGACTTGTATCCATTAACTAACATGAAAAAAGATTTGTTACTATTTATTGCAAATAGATACCTGCTTCTTCTGAAGTTCTTTTGGTTGAATAATTGGGGTTAAGTGACTTGCTTAAGGTAATGCAGCTACTATGGGTTAAATGCCAGGCTATATTTTAACTCAGGTCCTCTTAGCAGCTCTCTTCTTCTGAACTTTCAGTGAATTCAACATTTTAAGTACTTACTATGTGCAACATACCACGGGGATACAAAACCTGTAGGCAAGTAATTATAATCTACTGGGGACCAGGGGAATGGGGAGATTTAACCTTATATAGAAAAAGAAAACATGAAGTAATTTGAGGAGGGAGAGAAAGCTATTAGAGGCAATGTATTAGGAATCAGGAAAGATTTCATGAAAACAGTAACCCTGTTCTATGCCTACAAGTTGATAAAAAAATATCTGGAAGTTCAGTGGAGGAAGAAATATATTATAGAAAACAAAAGCAGGCGTGTTAAAATTGGAGAGGTAGGGGAGGGAATGCCTGGGATTAAGAAATAGTTTTCTAGTACAGTTGACCCCGTACAAGATACTCATTCAATTCTCATCATACCTTTTCTTTCCAAAATGCAAATTGTCTTTGATTTGGGATCTTGAAACCTTTTGTCCTGCAGACTTTCAGCAGCATATCCCTTTCTAGCTTTGGAAAATAAGATCAGATAAGGTTATTTTATTAGACCTTTATTATAAGATCTTTTATTTAAAGACTTATTTTATTTATTTAAAAGATCTTTATTATTAGATCTAAGTCATATATATTACATATAATATGTTATATAGTCATGTATTATTAGAGACTTATTCTAGTAATTGCATGATAGTGTAGATATTTTGTTGAGCAGTTTTTTTTAAAGAATATACTTTTTATTTACTTATTTTATTCTTTTATAGGCAGCACTAATCCTTCCTAGCAATTCCTAAGGTTCTTTCCATTCACTTATTCATTTCCTTAAATAAAATTCTCTCTCCATTTATTTCCTCTACTCTTTCCCTCTGAAGAAGCGGTTTTACTTTCAAACCTGCACCAGTGGAAAGGTGAATGGTCAAAACCCATACTTAGCCCCCACTCACTAAAGCTGCTGATTTATTGACCTAGGTAGGTTGGGGTCAGGTGTGTCAATAATACCATGTATAATCCATTTCTTTCCTCCTTGGTAATCCCCCCCCTCCTTCTCTCTCTTTCTGCCTCCCTCTCTCTCTCCCTCTTTCTCTAACTCTCTCCTCACTCTTTCCCTCATTATCTCTCTCTCCTTCTGTCTCTCTCCCCCTCCTTCTCTCTCCCTTCTTCTCTCTTTCCATTTCTTCCTCCCTCCTCTCTCTCCATTTCTCTCTCTCCCCTCCTTCTCTCTCTCTCTCCCTCCTTCTCTCCCTTCTCTCCCTCCTTCTCTCTCTCTCTCTCTCTCTCTCTCTCTCTCTCTCTCTCTCTCTCTCTCTCTCTCTCTCTCTCTCATCTCTTTCTTTCTCTCTCCTCCTTGTCTCTGTTGCTCAGGTGTGCCAATACCATGTATAATCCATTTCTTTTCTCCTGGGTAATCTCTCACTTACAGGTTTTTTTTCCCCTTCCCTTTCTCTCTGCTGTATTTGCATCAGAAAGTACACAGATCAGCATCATTGCCATACTGAACAGCACTAATTTTAAAGTTGGCTTAAAAACAAGCTTAAAAGGAAGACAAATAAACTTTAGAGAAGTAGAGTTTGGGGAATCAGCATTGCTAGCAAGTGAGAGGAAGTGATAGAAGCAGTATTCTTAGAAAAAGTAGGCTCCCTCCTTGTGGTTTTGGAGGGAAGCCTTAGGTGAGCCATCAGTGCAATTCCACATCTGCTTTGAGGAATTGGTTTGGATTACCTTTAAGGGACTTCTTGGGAAGCTATGTAGAACTGTGGGTAGACATCTTCCTGAGTTCAAACCTGGCCTCAGACATTTACTAGTTGTGTGACCCTGAATGTTTGCCTCAGTTTCCTTAGTTTCATCTGTAAAATAAGCTAGAGAGGGAAATGGGAAACTGCTCTAGTATCTTGGTCAAGAAAACCCCAAATGGGGTTATGAAGTCATGGAATTTCTGTTTTTGTAATCTTCTACCTGGTGGGGCTGTTTCTAGAGCAGAGTACCTACTTCATAGTGTTGTTATGAGGTTCTAGTATAAAAATATCTATGAAATAATTCAAACATTTAATTTTTTATTTTTAAAATAATCTTATTTTATGATAGACTTATGATAGACTTAGCTCTTCTCTGCAATTCAGTGATCAAATGCAATTCCAATAAATTTTTGATGGAAAACGCCATTTAAATCCAGAGAGAACTATGTGGATTGAAGCATACTGATTTCACCTTTTTTTTCTTTCTCTAGATTTTTCCCTTTTGTTCTCTCTCTCTCTCTCTCTCTCTCTCTCTCTCTCTCTCTCTCTCTCTCTCTCTCTCAACATGATTCATATGGAAACCTATAAAAAATAAATGTACATCTATAACCTAAAGATAAAATTTAAAATAAAACACCACAGAATTTCAAAGAAAAACAATATTTTATTTTCCTCTAATTAGATGTTAAAACAGTTTTAAACATCTTTAAAATTTTTTGAGTTTCAAATTCTTTCCTTCACCATCATTGAGATGGAAAGAAATTTAAAATAGGTTATGCATAAAGTACTCTATAAATGCAGTTATTGGTATGATGGCATTATAGTTATTCTTGATAGATGGAGAGGTATGGTATAGAGAACAAGTTGCAGGGAAGATTTGTCACAGCAGAAAGAGTCCACAAGAACCTGAGAGGAAGTAGGTCCCAAGAAGCCACATGGGAGAGCTGTAGTAGGCATTCTATCCATTTGTATTTCAAATAGCTGAGGTTATGTTGGCCTTTTGGGAAAGACCTTATTCCCTGTCGTATGTTGCTATCTTTTTAGAATCTAATATGGCTTGTTTGTTGTCACAGACCTGTAAATAAACTTTTTTATTCTTTGGCCTTGGTAAGTCAGGTGTTCACCAAAACAAAATGAACAGAATAAAGGAAAGAATACAATTTGAGACTACATAAAGAGAGATATGGTCTCAGAGTAAACAGGTGAGGGTTTCACTGCATTTTCCCTGAGTCAGGGCATTTCTCCTGGACTTCATTTTAGGAGAGATATAAATAAGTTGGACAGTGTACAGAGAAGGACACCCAGAATGGTAAAGGAACTTGAGACCATGGAGTTTATATGAATTATTAGAGATATTTAGCTTGGGGAAAAATATGAGTATGAAGAGATGGTGGAGACAACAGCCATTAATTTAGGCTATCCATAAATAGAATGGACTGTCTTGGGAAGCTTTCCCCTAAGAAAAGCCAGAATGGATGATTATTAGATATATTGTATGGGGAGATTATCCAGATATGGTTTGAATTAAATGTTTCTGAGGTGCTTTTCAATTCTGATATCCTGTCATTGTATTTCTAAGGTAGCCATCAAGCTAGCAATCTCCATGACATAATGAGCAAGAATTTCTCACATAAACCTGGGTGCAGGTAATGAGCCAGAGAAGCAAAAAAGGGCCCCTTAAAATATAGCTAGGCCTTCCAGGAGGCAACATCTGACTTCAAAACTTTTGTTTAAATTTGGAATCAGGGAAGCTGACTCTGTATCTGTGCTCTGTGATTTACTAACTTTGGTCTCTTGAGTTAATAAAAATAATGATAAAAGCATCAATAACAATAATAATAACTAACATTTGTTGTTTTTCAGTCATTTTCAGTTGTGTTTGCCTTTTAGATGTCCCATATATTTGCTTCCCATTACAACTTTTCTACTATTGCACATTTTATGACAATATTGGAAAAGCCTGCTGAAAAAGTCAGTTTGGAAAAAGTACCTACAATAACTGTTCTATTTGTTAAATATTCAATATATTTCAGGCATTATACTAAGCACTTGATTATACAAAGAAAAACAAAACAAAACAAAAAACAAACAGAAAAAAAAACAAACTTTGGATTATTCTTGAGGTGTTCACATTTCAGTAGGGAGATATTGGTAAAAAATTATTTGTTCAAGAAATAGAAGATAATCTGAGAGAGAAGGCACTAGAGCTTGTGGGGACTTTCATCCAGAAAAAGTGATCACAGGTACTCCTACCACTTCTCAGGACTACTCCCAAGGTACTACCTATTAGAGATCATAGAGCTGAGCTTCAGAGGAAACTGTGTGCAGAAGTCAGAGAGAAGAGCATTCTAGGTATAAGGGACAGATAATGCCAATTCCCCTGAATATGGGAGAAAAGCATGTAGTTAATTTAACTTGTACTGGAAAAAAAATCCTTTGTGTGCATCTTTAGGTGGGAACCTGATTTTCCTTCAAAAAAAAGATTTTATGTTTAGAGATCTAGAACCTGAGGGACCTCATTATTTTTGTTGTTCAATTGTGTTTAATTCCCCATGGCCCCACTTTGGAGTTTTATTGACAGAGATACTGGAGTGGCTTACTATTTTCTTTTACAGCTCATTTTATAGATGAGCAAACTGAGGCACAGGGTTAAATAACTTACTCAGGATCATACAGCCAGTGTCTAAGGCTGGATTTATACTCAGCTTTTCCTGACTCCAGGATGCTCTAACCACTGTACCATCTAGTTATCCCAGAAGGACCTTAGAGGTCATCTAATAATAGTTAAGGTACTGCAACACTCTTGAGTATTATGAAGCTTTTTATATATGTTAATTCATTTGATCCTTGTGACAACCCTCGGAGGAAGATATTTTAATTTAAAGCTTCTTAAACTGTGGGTTATGACTCAATCTCATAACTGAATGTGTCTGTGTGAAAGTCATAAAATTAAGATTTGTTATCAGTAAATATTTGCTTTCTATGTCTATTTTATATACTTATACACCCAGGGTTGTATAAGAATTTCTTGGGCAAAAAGGGGTTGTGATAGAAAAAGTTTGGGAAACCCAGTTCTAATTGTCCCCATTTTATAAATGAGGGAACTTAAACAAAGAAAGATTAAGAAGTGACTTCCCCAGAATCACTTAGTGGATAAATATATGAGACAGGATTTAAACCCTGTTCCAAGTTGAGCTCCACTCAATGAGCCATCTATTTGCTTACACTCAGCTGTCAAATTGCTCTTCCCAAAACTCAGGCATGACCATGTCACTCCCACTCCCCATTTAGTAAAAAGGAAAAATTGGAAATAAACAATAGAAAGAAAGTACTAGCATTAAGTAAAAACAAGAAAGGCTTGCTATTGAAGGTGGAACTTGAAGGAAGACAGAGACTCCAGGAGGCTTTGCATCTGCTGCTCTGCTTGATTTCAGCTCCATGGAGCAAGATGCTCCAGTTCTGGGCACCCCCGGGTACCCTTTCTCTTCCTTTCTTGCCTCCTTTTGTGTGTTCTCTCTCTCCTTCCCATTAGATTGTAAGTTCTTTGAGGGCAAGGACTGCCTTTCTTTTTATTAAATGCATCCTCAGCATTTAGCACCAGTAGGCACATAATAGATGTTTATTGGCTTGGAAAAGGGAGACTATTCTGGGCATTTAGCGGATAGCAAATGAAAATGTCAGGATACAGGTAATAAAGTAGCTTATGCAAGGAATAGCAAAGTCACTATTGTCACTGGGTCTAAGAATACTTTGGGAGAGTATAGAGTGCAGGAAGTATAAAGAATGACTTTGAAGTCATTGCTAGGCTCCTATTTCACAGGTGAACTTGTTTCCAGGAGCCTGCATCTGTGTTTAGTGCTCACTCCCAATTTCATCCTCAATTATTTTCCAAACCTGTTTTGGTTTTGACAGAAGGACTTGAAAATGAAAATAAGCAACAGATGCCATGGAAGCATAATGGTTAGGATGCTGGCAAGCCTTTTAAGAAGATGCTTTTACCCAGCACTTCTGACTGAGGCCATAGCAGAGAGAGCAAGGGCAAGAGTCGAGACTATATTCAGATCTCTTGTTTATCTTGCTGTGATCAGGCATGGTTGGCACAGAAAATCTTCCTTTGAAGAGTTCCCTTTTTAATTATGGTGAGTCTATGTGTCCTATCTTGGAATTCATGTCTAAGTCACAGCAAGGGAAAATATTGGCCCCCAGATGGTAATTTGCAATTAGAGGAGAGGTAAAGAGAAGGAGGCTTGGCTGGGGTGGCAGGGAGTAGATATTGTCAGGAGTAATGGGATAAAATTGAGCAAGGCAGAATGTAGGCCGGATAATAGCAGGAGAAATCATTTCTCGCCTGTGGGCTAGTCACATCAGGGAAGGGCTGGGAGGCCTTTTGTGAGCAAAGAAAACTGGGCTAAACGCAAAACAGTCTATTACCCGATAGGGAAGCATTTGGACTCCTTGGGAGTGGGAGGTGAAATTGTCCTTCCAATTCACTGCTAATTTCCATGATTCAAAACGCAAATTCCAAAGAGAGATGTTGAGGAAACCCATTAAATATAAGGGGGCCTGGTGGAGATTTTTTTAATATCATCTTTAAGGGGGAAATATAGAGCTACTATACTTACAACTCAAAGGGAGTTCAGAATCCTTTGTTTCTGAAAATAGGCCTGGAGCCCCCTCAGGAAATGAAAACTTTCCAGTGTAAGTGATTTTTCTTAGTCTAGGATCAGTCCATGCTGGGTTTCTAGTACACTGGATAATGGTTCTTCTATTTACTATTTTCAGGTATGAGTAGGAGATCTGAGGTGGAATAAAAAAAAAATTGGGTTTTGTCTAAGAAGCCAGAGTTCAAATCCCGATTCTGATTGCTTACTATCTGTATGAGGTTGCATGAGGGTTTTTACTCCAGTTTCCTCATCTGTAAAATGTTGATCTAGATGCCCTTTGGGGTCCCTTTAAATCTGAATCCATAATTCCCAAACCTGAGTTATATTTGAATTTCAATTCAGCTGCTTCTTTATCATGAGCGATTTTGGTGTAATCACTTCATCTCTGGGTCTTAGTTTCCACATTAAAAAAAGTCATAGTAAATGTTGGAAGTTGGCTGTGAGATCCACCCCAAATTCCTCGTTCTTTCTTCAGTGGGCTAAATTTCCTTATCCAAGATCACAAAGTCCTCCCACGTGGGGGTGCAACTTGAACTTAGGTCTTCCTGACTAGGCAGCTCAGTGAATAGCATATTGGGCCAAGACTCAGGAAGACCCAAGTTCAAATTCTACCTCAGATACTTACTAGTTGTATGAACCTAGCCTGGTCACTTAATCCTGTTAGCCTCATTTTCTGTAAATTTAAAATGAGCTGGAGAATGAAAGGGCAAACTACTCCAGTTATCTCTGCCTAGAAAACTCCAAATTGGATCACAAAGAGTTGCATGTGACTGAAAAACGATTAAAAAAACCCATTTCAAAGGTAAGTTTTCCTCAGAGGAGAAGAGAATATTCATCAGAGGAAAAGGAGAAGTCATCTCTGGATTGTTTGAGCTATGGAAAAATAGCAACACATAGATAATATGAAATAATGGCCAATCTTTGAATCACATAGAGTTCTTTCTAAAGTAATTTAAGTCACATTAGAATAGATTTACATTCCTGCTTTGGTCAATATTCAAGCTTGTTTACATTACCTAGTTATAAAAATAAATTGATTATATTTCACTATTGGTGAGAAGAGAGTTAGAGGATAGTTAGAAGACAAGTCGTACAGAGTAATAATTTACATTTAGGTAAGGTTCTTCTAATCATGAGACATTTTTCTCCCAGGCAATCCAAAAAAATAAGGTGTTCAAGATTTGGTTTTGGTAGAATTTATTTTACAGATATGAAAACATGAGCCTCAGAGGAGTTAAATGATCATATAGATAGTAAGAGTCAAAGGCTTAGCCTGGAATAATGATAATAATAATATTTGTTATTATAGAGTCCCTCAAAACATATTAATCCACCGGGTCATCATATCCATCTTGTGATATATTATTGTTGCCATATTATAGATGGAAACTGAGTTTGGGAGAGGGTCAGTGATTTATATGTGTTCACATAATGAGTACACGCCAAAGTATATCAGGTCCAGGGCTCCAATTGCTACACCCTGCAGAAATGTGCCCAGTGTCAAAAAAAATGCAAGCTGGATGAGTACTCATCCTTGAATAAACCACAAAACAAATATGTTCTATATGACAGAGTCAGAGTCAGCTTTGAAGCGTGCTTTTTTCAGGCTCATGATCATCATGAAAAGCAGGTCAGGACAGTCAAGGGGGCACTGGATTTGGAATGGAAGAAATGACGTTCAAAACTAGCCTCTGCCATTTACTAGCTGGATGACCTTGGACAAGTCATATAACCTCTTTTGGTCTAGTGTCATTATCTATAAATATGAGAAATTGGATTAGATGAAAACTGGCTTCTTCCAAATTCAAGTCTATGATGATGTGATCTTATAGGTAGGGTACAGCCAGACAGGGTTAATTCAGAGCCATTTCAGTGCGTTCAAATATAAAAGGATGGGAGTCCAATTTCTCCCAAGTGGCTCCCTATTCAACAATGCTCCCTAATTATTTATGTGGTTTGTTTAAAGCTCTAGACTGGCTTTCAAAGAGGCAGAGAAGCACTACTCTGGGATTTTTATTGGAGTTTCCCTGGAAACTATTTAGCTCATGGTGGATGTTCTCCTGAGAGTGGGTTTAATTCTCTATTGTACTTGCTGCTGCATTCTGAGGGTGGGATTTGGTCTCTGGCAATACAGCAGAGGATTGGCCCTGAGTGGAGAATGGCCTGTTTTTGTCAGGAAATAGGAACTTCATTGACTCAATAAAATGACCAAGTGCATCTATATTCCAGATCAAGATACCTACCAGAGTAAAATGCAGAGGGTGGATGTAGCAGCTTTGGAGAGCAGAACTAAATAATTATCACTCCCACATCTTCAATTTCTCAAAAGATTGCAGGCTTGTTTTGCTTACTTTTTTTTTTTTTCAGATTCTTTTTTTTTTTTTAATTTTATATATATATATATATATATATATATATATATATATATATATATATATATATTTTATAATATTATCCCTTGTATTCATTTTTCCAAATTACCCCCCCTCCCTCTATTCCCTCCCCCCGACGACAGGCAATGCCATACATTTTACATGTGTTACAATATAGTCTAGGTACAATACATGTGTGCGAATATCATTTTCTTGTTGCACAATAAACATTAGAATCCGAAGGTACATGCAACCTGGGCAGACAGATATTAGTGCTAACAATTTTCATTCCCCTCCCAGTGTTTCTTCTCTGGGTGTAGCTACCTCTGTCCATCATTGATCAACTGGAAGTGAGTTGGATCTTCTTTATGTTGAAGATTTCCACTTCCATCAGAATACATCCTCATGCAGTATTGTTGTTGAAGTGTACAGTGATCTTCTGGTTCTGCTCATTTCACTCAGCATCAGTTGATTTAAGTCTCTCCAGGCCTCTCTATATTCATCCTGCTGGTCATTTCTTACCGAGCAATAATATTCCATAACCTTCATATACCACAATTTACCCAACCATTCTCCAACTGATGGACATCCATTCATCTTCCAGTTTCTAGCTACAACAAAAAGAGCTGCCACAAACATTTTGGCACATATATGTCTCTTTCCGCTCTTTAGTATTTCTTTGGGATATAATCCCAGTAGTAGCGCTGCTGGGTCAAAGGGTATGCACAGTTTGATAACTTTTTGGGCATAATTCCAGATTGCTCTCCAGAATGGCTGGATTCTTTCACAACTCCACCAGCAATGTATTAGTGTCCCAATTTCCCCACATCCCCTCCAACATTTGTCATTATTTGTTCCTGTCATCTTAGCCAATCTGACAGGTGTGTAGTGGTATCTCAGAGTGGTCTTAATTTACATTTCTCTGATCAGTAGTGATTTGGAACACTCTTTCATGTGAGTGGATATAGTTTCAATTTCTTCCTCTGAGAATTGTCTGTTCATATCCTTTGACCATTTATCAATTGGAGAATGGTTCGGTTTCTTATAAATTATGGTCAGTTCTCTATATATTTTGGAAATGAGACCTTTGTCAGAACCTTTGTTTTTAAAAATATTTTCCCAATTTGTTACTTCCCTTCTAATCTTGTTTGCATTAGTATTATTTGTACAGAAACTTTTTAGTTTGATGTAATCAAAATCTTCTATTTTGTGATCAATAATGATCTCTAGTTCTCCTCTGGTCATAAATTCCTTCCTCCTCCACAAGTCTGAGAGGTAGATTATCCTCTGTTCCTCTAATCTATTTATTATCTCCCTCTTTATGCCTAAATCATGGACCCATTTTGATCTTATCTTGGTATATGGTGTTAAGTGTGGATCCATATCTAATTTCTGCCATACTAATTTCCAGTTTTCCCAACAGTTTTTTCCGAATAATGAATTTTTATCCCTAATGTTGGAATCTTTGGGTTTGTCAAAGATTAGATTGCTATAGATGTACCCTTTTTTGTCCTTTGTATCTAATCTGTTCCACTGATCTACCGGTCTATTTCTTAGCCAATACCAAATGGTTTTGGTGACTGCTGCTATATAATATAGCTTTAGATCAGGTACACTTAGACCACCTTCCTCTGAGTTTTTTTTCATTAGTTCCCTTGCAATTCTTGACCTTTTATTCTTCCATATGAATTTTGTTGTTATTTTTTCTAGGTCATTAAAATAGTTTCTTGGGAGTCTGATTGGTATAGCACTAAATAAATAGATTAGTTTGGGGAGTATTGTCATCTTTATTATATTCGCTCGGCCTATCCAAGAGCACTGAATGTCTTTCAAATTATTTAAATCTGATTTTATTTTTGTGGCAAGTGTTTTGTAATTTTTCTCATATAATTCCTGACTTTTCTTTGGTAGATGGATTCCCAAATATTTTATACTCTCAACATTTGTTTGGAATGGAATTTCTCTTTGTATCTCTTGCTGTTGCATTTTGTTAGTGATATATAAAAATGCCGAGGATTTATGTGGATTTATTTTGTATCCTGCCACTTTGCTGAAATTTTGAATTATTTCTAGTAGCTTTTTAGCAGAGTCTTTGGGGTTCTCTAAGTATACCATCATGTCATCTGCAAAAAGTGATAGTTTAATTTCCTCATTTCCTACTCTAATTCCTTGAATCTCTTTCTCGGCTCTTATTGCCGAGGCTAGCGTTTCTAGTACTATATTGAATAGTAATGGTGATAGTGGGCAACCTTGTTTCACTCCCGATCTTACTGGGAAAGGTTGCAGTTTATTTCTATTGCATATTATGCTTACTGACGGTCTTAAATATATACTCCTGATTATTCTAAGGAATAATCCATTTATTCCTATACTCTCAAGAGTTTTTAGTAGGAATGGATGTTGGATTTTGTCAAATGCTTTTTCTGCATCTATTGAGATGATCATATGGTTCTTATTAATTTGATTATTAATATGGTCAATTATATTAATAGTTTTCCTAATATTAAACCAGCCCTGCATTCCTGGAATAAATCCTACTTGATCATAGTGTATTATCTTGGAGATGATTTTCTGAAGTCTTTTTGCTAATATCTTATTTAAGATTTTAGCATCCATATTCATTAAGGAGATTGGTCTATAATTTTCTTTCTCAGTTTTCGATCTACCAGGTTTAGGTATCAGTACCATGTCTGTGTCATAAAAGGAGTTTGGTAGGACTCCTTCATCCCCTATTTTTTCAAATAATTTATATAACATTGGGGCTAATTGTTCTTTAAATGTTTGGTAGAATTCACATGTGAATCCATCTGGCCCTGGGGATTTTTTCCTGGGGAGTTGATTAATAGCTTGTTCTATTTCTTTTTCTGAAATGGGACTATTTAAGCAATTTATCTCCTCCTCTGTTAATCTAGGGAGCCTATATTTTTGGAGAAAGTCATCCATTTCACTTAAGTTATCAAATTTATTGGCATAAAGTTGGGCAAAGTAACTCCTTATTATTTCTCTAATTTCCTCTTCATTGGTGGAAAGATCCCCCTTTTCATTTGTAAGACTATCAATTTGATTTTCCTCTTTCTTTTTTTTGATCAAATTTACCAAAGGTTTATCTATTTTATTGGCTTTTTCATAAAACCAACTCTTGGTTTTATTTATTAATTCAATAGTTTTTTTACTTTCAATTTTATTGATTTCTCCTTTTAATTTTTGTATTTCGAGTTTAATTTTTGGTTGGGGGTTTATAATTTGGTCTTTTTCTAGCCTTTTAAGTTGTAAGCCCAATTCGTTAATCTTCTCTTTCTCAATTTTCTTCAAATAAGCCTCTAAAGATATAAAATTTCCCCTTATTACTGCTTTAGCTGCATCCCAAAGATTTTGATATGATGTCTCATCATTATCATTATCTTGGGTGAAATTGTTAATTGTTTCTATAATTTGCTCTTTCACCCAGTCATTCTTTAAGATGAGATTATTCAGTTTCCAATTACTTTTTGGTCTATTTACCCCTAACTTTTTACTGAATGTAGCTTTTATTGCATTGTGATCTGAGAAGAAGGCATTTATTATTTCTGCCTTCCTACATTTAATTTTGAGATCTTTATGTCCTAGTATATGGTCAATTTTTGTATAGGATCCATGAACTGCTGAGAAGAAAGTATATTCCTTCCTATTGCCATTCAGTTTTCTCCAAAGGTCTATCATACCTAGTTTTTCTAATGTTCTATTTACTTTTTTAATTTCTTTCTTGTTTGTTTTGTGGTTTGATTTGTCTAAATCTGAGAGTGCAAGGTTGAGATCTCCCACTATTATAGTTTTACTGTCTATTTCTTCTTGCAGTTCTCTTAACTTTTCCTTTAGAAAGTTAGATGCTATGCCACTTGGTGCATATATGTTTAGTATTGATATGGCTTCATTATTTATGCTACCTTTCAGCAGGATATAGTTTCCTTCCTTATCTTTTTTAACGAGATCTACTTCTGCTTTTGCTTGATCTGAGATAAGGATAGCTACCCCTGCTTTTTTGGCTTTACCTGAAGCATAATAGGCTCTGTTCCAACCTTTTACCTTTACTCTGTATGTATCTCCCTGCTTTAAGTGTGTTTCCTGTAGGCAACATATTGTAGGGTTCTGCTTTTTGATCCAATCTGCTATCCGTCTCCGTTTGATGGGATCGTTCATCCCATTTACATTTACAGTTAAAATTACTAATTCTGTGTTTCCTGCCATCGTATTATCCCCAGATTATACTTTTTTTCCCTTGACCCCCCTGATCCCCCTCCCTGATATTTAATTTACAGACCCCCCTTGTGACGCGCAACCCTCCCTCTTTTTTTTTTTTTTTAGGATCCCTCCCCCCTCCCTCCAAGTCCCTTCACTTATTCTCCTTTTCCTTTCCCCTTTTCCTCTCCCCCCTTTTAATGAGGTGAGAGAAAATTCTCTGAAAAACAAATATGTTAATTATTTACTCTTTGAGCCTCTTCTGATGAGAGTAAGATTCACACAATGATTCTCCCCCTCACTAAGTTCCCTCAGATATGGTGTATTTTCTATGTCTCTTCCTGGGATGTAGTTTCCCTCTTTTTATCACTCCTTCCCCTTTTTCTGAACCGACCTCCTTCCCTTTACCACACCCCCCTTTTTTTCTTTTATATCAGTAAAATCAAATTATCCTTGAGTATTTTTTATATACCCACAACAGAGTTACAGTTCTCAAGGGTTCTGTGTACCTTTTTCTGTTTCTCTTCAGTCTTGTGGATGTAGATCAAATTTTTTGTTTAAGTCTGGTTTTTTTCTTAGAAACATATAGACTTCCTCTGTTTCATTGAATGACCATCTTCTTCCATGGAAAAAGATGCTAAACTTAGCTGGGTAGTTCATTCTTGGTTGCAGTCCTTGATCTTTTGCCTTTCGGAATATCAGGTTCCAGGCCCTTCTATCTTTTAATGTGGAGGCAGCCAGATCTTGGGTGACCCTTATTGTGGCACCTTGGTATTTAAATTGTTTTTTTCTAGCTGCTTGCAGGATTTTCTCCTTTGTGTGGTAATTCTGCAGCTTAGCCACAATATTCCGTGGTGTTCTTTTTTTAGGGTCTATTTCAGAAGGAGTTCGATGAATTCTTTCCACATCTACTTTCCCTTCTGTTTCTATTATCTCTGGACAGTTCTCTTTGATAATTTCCTGTAAAATAGAATCTAGGCTCTTTTTTTGGTCATAGTTTTCTGGAAGTCCAATAATCCGCAGATTATCTCTCCTAGATCTATTTTCCAGGTCTATAGATTTTCCCAGTAAGTATTTGACGTTGTTCTCCAGCTTCTCATTTTTTTTGTTTTGTTTGACTGATTCTTGGGTTCTCTGTGAATCATTCATTTCTATTTGTTCCATCCTGACTTTTAAGGAGTTATTTTCTTCTTTCACAGTTTTTAGTTCTTTTTGTAAATGTCCAATTTCGTTTTTAAATGAATTATTTTGCTCTAATGAGTTTTTTTCCATTTCCCTAATTTTTTTTTTTTGAGAATTATTTTCTTTTTCCAATTCAGAAATTCTATTTTCTTGAGACTTTTTTATCTTTTCCAATTCAGAAATCCTACTTTCCTGTGTTTTTTTAACCTTTTCTAATTCACTAATTTTGTTTCCCTGCATCTCCTGTGAATTCTTTATTTTTTCCAACTCCAATTTCAGGACGTTGTTATTCTCTATCATAACTTCCCTTTCTTTTTCCCCATTTTTCTTCGATCTCCCTCAATTTTTTAAGAGCTTCTTCTAGGAGAGAGTTATGTGATGGGGGGCAGGAATCGTTCCCCTTCAGGTTGTTGTCTGTTGATTCTCTGCTGTCAACTTCCTCGGGGTTGGATACCCGCTCTTTCTCTGTATAGAAGGAATCTATGGTTTTTCTAGCTTTTTTGCTCATACTTAAAAAAATCTTTTGGGGTCTGTCTCTGGGGTAGGAAATTATTTACTTCTTTACCAGCTTCCTCCCAGACCGGATGGATGCAGCGGCTCCTGAGCCTGAGCTAAGAGAGAGCTCTGGGAGAGAGTTCCCCACCCCCTCCCTGGAGGTGCCTCAGAGGTGATTAGCACTACTGTGCTTCGAGGGCGTAGAATAGTGAAGACAGCACGAAGCCCAGCCTATGTGTCCGGGTGAGGAGTGGATGTCTGCAGCAGGTGACGTGAGAAGCCCCTGCGCTCAAACTGGAAGTGTCTGCCAGAAACCGCGGTCCCTAGTTCAAAGATTCCGCTTCTCTGGGACTTCCTGGAGCTGAGTTCCACTCCCTCCAGCTAAGTTAGGCAGTGTGTGTTGCCTTGGACCGTATCCACCCACTTGTCAATCTCTTACCTATTCTCAGGTGGTAGCTGAGGCCACACCCCCTGGTGCCGAGTCTGTTGAGTCACCCCCAGGGTCTGGGGAAAATCTAATCTGAGTTTTAAAATATTTTGGCTTTCTCTTCTGAACTGCTAAATAATTAGCAGAGAAGAGCTAACAGCCTGTGCCAGATTCCTTTACCTCAGTGGCTTCTCTGATCCCAGAGCCCTTCCCAGCGCAATGGGCGCAGTGTGCCCCTACCCCACCGTCTGTGCTGGTCTTTCTTATTCCTCCCCTGAGAACTGACCTTTCCTGTTGAAACTCCAGATTCTCTTCAGCTGGTAAGTCGTGCTTCCAGTCCTTGTGGTATCTATCAGTCCTGGGCTTATTTTGAGACTTAATTTATCTAATTGGTTGTGAGGGAGTGAGGACGTTCACTGAGTCGTGTGTTTCTTCTCCGCCATCTTGGCTCCGCCCCCTCGTTTTGCTTACTTAAAGATAGCATAGGATCACTTTGAGAGAGGATCTTAAACATCTGGGAAAAAAAACCACAACCATCAAGAAATCAACAAATCAAAAAAGCCATCAACAAATCAACAACAACCACGCTCTAAACTTGAAAAAAAGATTTCAAGAGGCTAGAATATTAGGTTGAATTGAATAAGATGGAATTGACTTGAGAGAAATGTAAGGTATTTTATTTGGATTCCAAAAAGTCACTTCCAGAAGTAGAAGAGGAAGGCAAAACAAATTGTTAGTTTGTCTGAAGATCTTGGGATTGTAATGGACTGCAAACTCAGGGGTCAACAGTGTGATAAGGCAGTCAAAAAGGGCAATGTAGTTTTAAGCAGAAGAAAGGGAATGAAAATATCCTGGAACAGGGAGTTGACAGTTTTCCTGTGTTCCACTGCAGGCAGACTACACATGGAACCTTCTCTTCAATTCTGGTTTTTGGAACAATATTGATTAGCTAGTGCTATCCAGAGAAAGGCATCCAAGATAGAAAATGCATCCAGACTGATGCCGATAGCATATGATGATTACTTAGAGGAATTGGGAATGTTTAATCAAGAGATGACGTGGGGGTAATAGGGTATAATCATTGCCATTAAGTATTTGAAAATCTATTTTATATTTAACTTGCATTAAACTTGGTCTGCTTGGCTCAAGAGAACAGAACTCTGATATGTGGCTGGAAATTATAATGAAGTACATTCAGGTTTGATGTAGGAAACACTTTTTTTTTCAATAGTATTTTCTTTTACCAAATACATGTAAAAATAGTTTTCAACATTCATCTTTGTAAGATTTTGTCTTCCAAATTTTTTTCTCCCTTCTTCTCTTATCTCCCCCTCAAGACAGCAAGCAAGGCAAGGCGTACAATCATTTAAACATTTCCATATTTGTCATCTTATGCAAGAAAAATCAGACCAAAAGGGAAAAAAAGAGAAAGAAAAAAGCAAACAAATCAACAAATGAAGGTGAAAATACTATGCTTCATTCCACATTCATTGCATATTCCATCCCAAGTCTATTGAAATTGCCTTGAATCACCCCCATAGATGAGAAACAAGTCCATCACAGCTGATCATCACTTAATCTTGCTGTTACCACATACAGTGGTTCTATATACTTCATTCAGCATTAGTTCATGTAAGTCTTTCCAGACTTTTCTAAAAATCAGCTTGCTGATAATTTCTTATAGAACAATAATATTCCATTACATTCATATACCATAACTTATTTAGTCATTCCCCAACTGATCATTATACACTCAGTTTCCAGTTCTTTGCCACTACAAAACAAACAAACAAACAAAAACTGGGCTTCTACAAACGTTTTTGCATATGCATCTCCTTCCTCTATTTTATTATGGCTTTGAGACACAGACCCAGTAGAGACACTGGTGAATCAGAGCATGCACAGTTTTATAGCCTTTTGGGCATCCTTCCAAATTGCTCTCCATAATGGAGCAATCAGTTTACAACTCCACCAACAGTGTATTAGTATCTCAGTTTTTCCACTTCCCCTCCACCACTTATCATTATCTTTTAAAAAACAATATCTAACAATTAGAGCTTTTAGATAGGTGAAATATGGATAAAAGCTGGGGCTTGGAATCAGGAAGATAAAAATTCAACTTACATCTTAGATACTTGTTATGTGATCCTGGGCAAATCATTTTTAATCCTGTGTGCCTCAGTTTGCTCATCCATAAAATGAGCTGGAGAAAACCACTCTGGTATCTTTACCAAGAAGATCCCAAATGGGGTCAAAAAGAGTCAGACATGACTGAAACAACAGACAACAAAAAAAGTAGAATGGGATACCCTGAGAGCTAGTCAGTACCCTGTTACTGGAGGTCTTCAGGTAATTCACTTCACTAATCCAATTCATTGTAGTGGGATTTCTTATTAATGATTTAGGTTAATGATGGTCACTATATTCCCTTCCAACTCTGGAATTCTTTGGGGGAAAAGAAGCCTAGTTTCAGAAAACTTATCTAGATTTGGAAATTTACCAATACCTGAAATGTGTTTTTAAACAGTACTGCAGGGACCACAGGTGGTTTGATTATTAGCCATCCCAGGAATATTAACCTGAAAACTAATTTGCTTTAAAAATTAGAGTAATATCATATTTATTTCCCTTGTGCTTAAACACAGTTTTTTTTCCCTGCAAGATGCTGAAAATAAACACTGCTTACTTAATTTGCCCCATATTATTCAAGATGAGAAATATTTTCTTTGAAAAAGTAGAGTGGTATAGAATCTTTGATAATTGATCAAAATTCTTAAAGGATAATTTTTATTAAGATATCTTAGATCCAATTTAATATGTGGGAAATATTTTGTTATTTATTAATATTGTTTGAACCTAGATTTATGTGGTAAATGTTGTCTAGAATTTAAGGATAGGTCATGACAATCCCAAAGATTCT